>NW_026946849.1:0-158287 GCF_910591565.1 Cydia splendana | reverse complement strand
CGGCTGTTCGTTATAGATATGAGCGCCGCGCCGGCGCGCCGCCGCCGCCGACCAAATTTTCGCGCCGCCGCCGCCGACACTGCGCTATCGGCGTGGCATCGGCGTGACCTTGTTAGATACTACTACTTTCAGAATCAGATAATATATATTTTATCTAGTTTAGATCTTTAACGGCGCCACTCCGAATAGCTTATATACATTCAATAGATATTATAGGTCCATATAATTCAAAAATATCGATGGTAAATTCAATTCTTTTCTGTCTGCTAATTGCGCTACTAGTCTTAGGGCAACGAAATTACAAATTTTGCCAGCTGGTTAGCTCATCCGTCATTCACAGCGAAATTAACCATTGCAAACATGGTTGAATGTTTTTAAAATGTGCAAAAAGGGGTTAATTTCAGATATTAAGCGTTTTCACGTCCAAAGGTCCGGCCGTTGGCTTCGCACGGAAGGGCGTCGGAAACTGTACCGGGTCTCATTTAAAATTGGCCATTGTTCAAATTTCAAGCTTTGCTCTCTCGCAGCTCAATCTTTGGCCTCGCATCGCTCGCATGGAAGTAAACCGCTATCTGAACCTCCCAAGTTTTCGGCCCTGTTTGGAGCTCAACTTTCGGCCTCACTTTTACAATGCTTGGTCATTGGTTTTTGTCCGATCTTAGCTCCGCTGCAGCACGGCCTTTGGTCTCGCACGAATGCGCCTGCAGGAAAGCTCCAGGTCTTTAACACTTATGGCCTCGGACTTTATCGACCTTGCTTACACTGGACCACTAGTTCAATTCCAAGCTCTGTGTAGTATTCGGGATTAGGGATCTAAGTAAAACCACCAAGATAGCTAGACCAAGACTGATTTATTTTAATTCTAAACCTACCGCACATTCCTCAGCTACCCACATCTATAATTATGATGATATACCTATGTATGTATACAACATCTTCCCCCTTATGAATAAACATGCATATTTTCATATGAGGTATACCAAGCTTAAAACACAGTTAACCTAGCCAAGCAAAATCAAACTAGAACCTTATCTTATTAAATGCATAACAAGACCATCTATATATTTATGTCGGGAACCCAGTGCACAAACCACGGGTCAAGCCTGATGACGTCACCTAATCTCAAGTGCTGCGCCAGCGCCGGCGCGCGGGCGGTGCCCTGCGACAGTTCCTATCGACCCTTGACACGTGTAGACGCATTGATTTCCGAATATTAGTTTTGATTACCTAATTAGTGATTTTGATTAGAGATTTGGCAATACAAGAACGTTGTATGTTGTTTATTGACTTCCGTGGAATTATATTGTGTCTCAGTTGAATCTAGACTGTTTTATTATCTCGAGGAACCCTAGGACTAATTAGCCATTACGATGCCCACAAATAGACAATAATCTGATGATCCAGGCCATTCTGCGACATCAGAAGTGGGATTCCCTCGAGATAATTGTGAAAGTTTTTTGAAAATTGTGAATTTTGGTGTGATTTGATGCAAATGAATAACTGACGTGTGTCGATCAAACTTTCAAGTGTTAACTATGGATATTGACATTATGGAAAGTATTTTTACATAATTTAATGTATATTAACCATATAGCTATGCCTCTACGTTCGAATTTTTGAATATTGTAAAAATTAGGAGCGGAAGACAGATTTCATACAAATTTTTAAATGCTCCTAACTCTTATAATAATTAATAAATTGAAAAAAAAAAAGAACAAACGTAGGGGCATGGGTGTAGTTGATGTTGATATACAACAAATTGTATCAAAATATTTAATGTTATTATCCAGAGAGAAAAATGTGGACTACGTTTGTATGAAAAGGCGCGTCTAGTGAGTCTGGCGGTCAAAAGGTCAAATAAGAATATTCCTAAATGCTCTATTATGCTAATAAGTCTACTCTAGTGACTATAACTGCGGTCAGACTCAATACGCCGATAACTAATGTTGAATGTTAAAAACTATGTTAAATTCTATTTGGTAGATACAACATTTGACAATTCTCGTCACTCGTGGTGTTGTCAAGTCTTTTTTGTTTACTAAACTCTATAGATAAGTTAACAATGTCGGCTGCTAGCTAGAATATTATAAATGGGTAAATAAAACAACTATTGCCAAAAAATTAAACAAAGTTTATTTACACATTAAATGTAGGTGTACAAACAAATCATTCGCTGCCGTACCCGCTGTGAAAGTGCCCATCATGCCAGCAGCTTTATTGCTGGATTACTATGAACAGCTTTTGTACCAGGAACGTCTCGGAGCGGGGGCCCTTACCATTCTGTCTGATTCGACGGCCTAACTTACGTGTAAAGCGCTTAATGATAATACTAATGAACTGAAAAGGTTGTTTGTTGTTTTATTTGTGGATAGGTATGACACCTATATATATGGAATGGTCTTCTCACTAGCTTTTAATTGATATCCATATTATTATATTATTGCAATTTCATAACTGCTCATCTATAAGTTTCGTTTCAAATATAAATAGAATGCTTAACGGCGCAGAAAAGATCAACATTCCTCTCAGACCTCCAACAAAAAGGGGCCAAACTGAAAACCAGCACTGGACGCCAGTCTAGCACATGTTGAGCTTGGTACCCACGGCCAACATGTCTTGCTAAATGTAATTACCTATGTATAGAGTAGACAATAAGTTAGTACTTAACCAAGAATAAGTTAGTACATACATAACATAGAATTTATATGTATATGGTTTGTATTCCTAATATTTTTTCTACCATCAACCTATCATGTTTTGGCAATGGAGCATTCCATGAACTTGTCTACCGTTTGTCCCGTAGAAATGCGGATTTTCTGGAGATTTGCAGGTATAAGAGTTTCCTTTTCTATGACAAATGGTCAAACATATGCACGGAAAATTAATCGCTTGCTTTAAATGACGAAAAATAAAGTCGCAACACAGGAAATAAAATGCGTTTGTATGGGACAGCTCGTGGAATGCTCCAATAAAGTGATTTCATTTCATTTCATATCATAAACTGATGAGGGCATTCAGCGGCCATGTCCGGTTCTCAGGCGGCACCAGATTTTCCGAGGAAGGTCAAACCCTTTTGGCTTTGGGTCAGATATACAGCTACTCCGAGCTGCCGAAGCAGACCATTCCGCTATCCACCTATCCGAAATATTAAAGCTGCTCAGGCTCCCAGCTGTAGCACAGGGTCGGCGGGCAGTCGAGCGGCAGAATTCCTCGTGGACAGGCATTGTGGGGTTATTCGTGATATTCTCAGCCTCCCTCTTCAACGCCTTGAGTCGTCGGATGTGAGAAGGGGCAATGTGACTCAATGCCGGCAGCTTGTGGCGGTTGTAGATCGGATAGTGCCTGAGATGCATCGCATGGTCTCTCAAGCCTCCCATATGTTATGACTGAAACAGAAACAAATTAGATATTTTAGATGAGGTCAGGCGCAGGCTAGTACTTACAGCGGTTCATTGGCAAATTATGTGAAATTAATGTCACTTTTAGAAAGCTCTCGTTTTTAAGCCAGGGGGATTTTTTTGTTACAGTTGTCCAAATTATCGATTGAAAATAAATTGAATTTTGTTCTAGTAATTATTTATCCGTTATTAAAGTAGTATTATGTATTAAGTGTAGTTCTGTACCACCTGCGTCTTAAAAACAAACCAACGAACACCTTATTTATCAAAATTTGTCTCAGATATTCTATGGTAGGGTATGGTATACGACACAAACATACCCACACACATACATAGGCTGCTAAAATCATTCCCATAGTCAGGTATAGGTACAATAAACCACTTTACCAAACACAAAAAAATAATCGATATTAAACTTTCGTGAGACATGTTTTTAAATTGTTTATACGACAACGGTTTCACTCACTTGAATTGAACAAAAAAAATATTCCAGCTCCCAGCAGTAAAGAAACCAGCTTCTACTCCCAAGCCCTAACAATATAAGTTTTTGGCAAAAATATCATTTTTGGTACAAGCTTTTATCGCTGACTGTACTTTTCTTTCAACACGCAACTAATACTCCATGAGTCCATTCTAACAACACCAAGCACAATTAGTTTGCGTTGTTTTATCACAGTGTTCCCATGGCCACCTCATGTCTCCATCATCAGATCAGCTCCATGTCATCATAATATTGCAATAGTCATCCGATTTACATATTGTTATGTATGCAAAATTTCAGCTCAATCGGAAATCGGGAAGTGGGTCAAACTTAGCTGTCAAATGTATATGGCCAGCTTTAGTGCTAACATAACTGTTCCTAGTATTCCTATATTACATGTTATAAGTAAGAATATTGTACGAGTCGGTATTATATTATTTTATAATCTTAGTAGAATAGGTACTAATACAATTTATTCGTATTGAATAACTCTTGCAGAGAATTTGTAAGTTACTTGTGGGTATGGCTACTTTATTTATTTTATAAACTTTATTGCACAAACATATAGAATTACGTAAAAATGGCAAACTAAATGCCAAAAGGCATTATCTACCAGTCAACCATAGAAACAAATACCGTAAAACGGGGTGAAAAGACACGATTTTCAACTTCAAGGAGGATTTTCGCCAATAATCCAAATGATAAAGTAATAATTTTGATATCATTTTTTGAGTCTTGGTTAGTTCTTCAATTTTGCATTTGTGAAATAAATTTTTATCTACCCAATTCAGAGAAAATCAAAGAAAACTACCTGTTTTCTCCATATCCTTAAAACGGGGTCGATAGACACAAGAAAGGGGTGAATAGAAATATTAAGTTTTAGTTGTCATAGGCATCGAATTTGGTCATTATTATGTGGATACTCTGTTGGCAAATGGTATAATGGTAATGGTACCTGTTAAACAGCTATTTGACACAAAATTATTTTTTGTGTCTTTTAACCCTCAAGGCGTGTCTTTACACCCCTTTGTTGTATCTAATCACCCCCTATGACGTAACTGTTCACCCCATATGCGTGTCCATTGACCCCTTTATCACGTAAATTTGCTTGTTATTGTTTTTTTGCAAAAAATGCTTTATTATAGAGAAAATTAGTGATATTATATATTATTTAGGTACTACAGATACTATATTACCAGGTTAGCTAACTTTTACTTAGTTAATGTCAAAACATTTACCGCTAGAACAAAGTTCAGACAGGTTTCATTTCTTACCTCGGCGAGACCTTACTTTAGAGTCAAAAATATCGAACTATTAGGCAGTTTGATTAAGTTCTTTTGGTACCAATGTAGAGAATAAATAGTCTACTATATACGCATTCCAAAAATCTTATTTTAGAGATGTACGTTTTTAAATATAACAACTTGAAAGAAAAAGTTCAAAATTTCTCTATTCACCCCGCGATTTCTGTTGACCCCGTTTTACGGTATGTGACGTTCCACGGCAAAAGGTACCTTATGGCGGCTCGCGCTTACGTCGCATAGCGCCGCAATAATATTGGAGCGGCGTTAATAATAGCGTAAGCGCCAACCGCCATAAGGTGCCTTTACCCGTGGGACGTCACATATAAACACTAAAGGTTGGTGCAAAAAGCAATCAAAAAGCAAATGCAGTAGGTATATCTTAGATATACATACTAACATAAACATACATATATGTTATAAAAATAAATGTACTAATATGTATATGGGATGATAGACACTAGATGAGTTCTTCATTTAGCAGATGACTACCGAGCATGACTACTCAAAAAACAAATTTTCTTGGGGCTTGTCTTATAGGTAGAGGGAGTGCATTCCATAGATAGGTTGCCTGAACGGCAAAACAATCAGACATAAAACGGTTATGAAGAGGAAGGACTTAAAATTTAAGTGAGCGGGAGTTCACATCCGGAACGGGCATAAAAACTAAATAAGGTAAGTACCATTAACGACCCCATTAAAATTGGCATTCATTACCGCGGTATGTACAAAATAGCGTTTAATAAGAAAGCTTATTAACTTTCTTTGAATCTAAGAACACAGAAATAAAGCCTTATCTTTTGACTGTCGAATAAGTATAACACTACTACGAAAACATCACGCAAAAAAGTAGAAAATCGTAAACTAGCGCATCAGGAGCGCAAGATTTGGTTGCTCCATACTAACACGCAACACCTCAAGTAAGTAAACGCGTATTCTATTTAGTGATTAGCGTAATAATGGTAAATATTATGAAAAGTCTAAGACTTGAGATTGATTCTTAGTTATTATCTTTATGATTCCCAAATACTTTATTTGCGATATTTGCTCGCCAATAGGAAAAAAATAGGAAATTAAAAACCTCGGTGTTAGGTTCCATTTTCTTTGTGTGACACCAAATTTCGAGGTATACCTCGGTAATAACGGAAACGGTATTTTAGATTCGAGCGATTTTATTTTCATATATAAATGCACATTTCTTTGACTTTTGATGTTATTTATATATTTAACCACCTATAAAGCTAAAGAGCTATTAACGTATTATAAAATCTATGCAAGAACTCTTAATTTTGATTATAATTTTAGACACCTTCTCAGACGTTTTCTTAGACACCCTTATATGAGAAACTCGTTCAAGTATTGATATAAAAACAGAAGTATAGTTATAAAGTTTATTTTAACCATTGTTTTGTAATATTTGGAATCATCCATATTGATCGTATAAAAAAAAAAACAAGATAACTATTTATTTTTATTAGTCGTAAATGAGTTTTAAAATTATTTTAATTGAACCGTTTAACGATGGTTAGAAAAGACATCACTCGGTAATAAGCTGTATGAGAACCTAATACAGACCCACCCAAAACATTCAAGGCTTCGAAATTAATAGGTTCTTAAAATACCGAATACTTTTGATAGTCTTTTGTATACCAGGTACATAATAAGGGTTCTTAAAATTCAAGGGCCGAAGACATGCCCAGTTAAAAATGTACAGTTCTCGCGAACACACTAGTTTTCTCTCCTGTGGGCAATAGTTAACAGCTTGTGGGCATTTTATCATAGTTCTCCAAATAAAAGGAGGACCTTTTCACGTGGATAATGGTTAAATAAGAAAATTAACCTTTATAGCCCTTAACTTTTGTGTATGTCTACAGGAAAGACGCGAACACAGAAATCTTTTTGACCCAATTACCTAATAATTTTTTCTAAGGCAGCAAACATAAAACGATATATAAAGTCAAAGTAAATATTGGTTTTTAGATCTTTGCCTAGAAGATAGCATTTTTTTTTTAAATACAACACTTGGTTATTGTGATATTTGTGATCATATATAGACAAAGGACACAGCCCCCTACGCACCGCGCTACAAAAAAGTAGTTGGTTTAGATATCACGCAACTGGCAGTCCTTTAATCGACAAATAGAAGTGCTGGAGTAGAAAAATATATTTTACGTTATTTTATTAATAAAATAGACACACAAACATATAACATTAACATCATTAACTTACACAGATCTTGTATATTGTGTAGAATATAATTGTGAACGTTTTGGCGACAACTTGCCTAAGTACCTATTTATTTAACGTAGATAGGTAATAAATTAAACAAGAATTTCGACAGCATCACACTTGCTCGTAAAGGGTAACCCCCGATGTTTTTAGCGTTAAAGGAACCAACTATTTTTATTTTAAATTCATTAATTAAGTCTTATAATATGAAAAGCGTAGGTATTGAATATACCATTTTTTATGCATTCTTGTCAAACAAATAATATTTATCATAATTATGGAACTAAAAATGCGACGGGTTATCCACCATCGTAAAAAGGAACCCACATCCGCGGTATTTGGGTAACAGTGGTCCATTACCACGGTAATAGGCGATTTAGACATTTTGGTTTTGATAATTATTTTTTCCTTTATAATTTTCTAAAACAAGGCCAGAAACTAAAATAATATAAACTTTAATTAACAAACTAACATAAAAAAATATGTCTTGGTCCATACACCGCCGGTTTATGCTTAATTTTTGGCTCTTTTTGGAAAACTTGCTTAACCCCCTCGTTAATAGGGGTACTTACCTTACTTATTAATAATATTTTATCTTTATGTCTTATATTTATGGCATAAAGTGTGTCTTTTTCTTTTTCAATAAACTTTTATTCTTGCTACAAAACCAGCTTCTAGAATATACAAACAGAGTAAAAAAATATATAAGTTTTTAAAGTGAGGTCTACGGGTTTCAAAGATTTTAATATTTGTTAGAACCCTTAAGTATGCACTTTTTATGCAGTGTGAATAAATGTATGCTGCATAGGTAGTGTTGTAGTGTAACTTTTACACATAATTGTTGCCAAATCAACTTCCTGCAATTATAGTAGTGATAGAACAGGTTTTTAACAAACTTTTGTCACTTAGTAGAACATAATAGATAGAATGAGAAGAAATAGATATTAAGTGTCAATAATATTAAAAGGCACCAGAAACTTTTCATGATTTTAGTTTAAGAAAGGTGTACTTACATCTTCAATCCTTTCTTCTAGATCTTAGAACTTGTGTGCACTGTGCAGCATTGCATTTTGTATCTCTGGGTTCCGAGAGGCTCATGGATCTCCCTCTAGGTGTAGGCGAACAGGGGATGCTGAGTTATATATTTGGCTAGCATTTTCTTGTGCGCCGAAGCATCGACTGAAATTAAACATATTCATGACAAAACCAGTTAATGATCAAACGAACTATAACTTTTTCTATAAATAAATTAGAGAAACTTACATTTTGGGTGGCATTTCTTTTAGTTTACACAGCAAATCAGTATTTTTCTTCGACTTGGTTTGTATTTTCACTAAATTCACTGAATCATGCGCGTACGCGACGCTTGTCAATGTCAAGTGAATTGTCAGTTGAGAAAACACGATTATCCGTTCATGTTATAATGTAAGTCAATTTGTATAAAGCTGTCACTCATTTAAACATTTTTCAATTTGGAAGTGTAGTAATAAAACTAACTATTCGTTTTCAAACTTCGTCCGACATACGTCCGACATTTTAATAAAGCCAGGCATTAAATAGATTTTTCATAAACTCTAGGCATAGACAATCGTGGTCACTTACGAATGATAGTGGATAACTTTATACGATATCGACGTGGTATTCTTATCGTAGCCCGTAACCATGTTCAGCAAAACGATAAAAATACGACTATCGTTAAAAGACGACAGTAGATTCCACGCGCAATATGATATAACCTTGCTAAGCCCGCAGGGGGCCGATTTTTGAATTTCGATCGCTCTATTTCGTCACTCGAAAATCTGTGGGAAACGGCGAAATGCTAATTTTTGAAATACGACCGATAGAAATCGGGAATCTATTGGTATTGACCACTGGTTTTCAATTCTATTAGTAGAATTTAAGTGCCTAGTAGTGGAGATATTATTGCACGAAATACACGAAATCGAGCGATCGAATTTCAAAATCGGCCCCCAGACGGGAACAGTTTTGCGCCAATCTGATTAAATTGTCTGATCAAAACAGGTGGTGTGGTTGCAAATTCCATTTGGCTCGCCGGTTCCCCTTTTATTCGATTGTAAGAATGATCGATAAAATGGAGGTGCGGACGCAAGAATAGGTACTAATTTGTGACGATAGTATGCGCGTTTAGGGGCATTATTTTTAATTTAGAGCGGATGTCGCCATAATTCCCCCGCCCGTCTGCACTGTCCTTTACACGAGTGTCACTCAGTGATATCGATAATTAGGGCTTGTGCACAAATCACGCGAGGTTCGATGGGGGAGGGGGGTCACGAAAAAATCACGATAGATCACGTTGGGGGAGGGGGGGTATAAGAAAACCTCACGTGTATTTTTCTACAGTGAACGAAACTAAGAAAAAAAACCTACCACATGAGTAGATACTTTTTCTCGGTTTCGTTAAACATAATTCTTCACTCTGCACTTCAAAATAGCGAGCCTATTTAAGGAAAATAGAAAAATAAACAAGATTTTCTATATAAATTACTATTTATCATAAAATTAGGCCGAATTAAAAAATTTCAAAAAAATACACGTGAGGTTGTGTGGGGGGAGGGGGTAGCCAAAAACCTCACCAAATATCAACAAGGGGGAGGGGGGGGTCAAAAAGTAGCCGAAAACACCTCGCGTGATTTGTGCACAACCCCTTATTAACTTACATTGATAACATCGAGTGACAGGTATGACAGTTAGGTATTTAATGTGGGGTAACCACACTTCGGGACTTTAATTATTTGTTTTATTAGAAAATTAGCGATAATTAAATACAGATAATTTTAACAACGGAGTTACTGTAGTATACTATTGGGCATTAACTGAGTCCCAATCAAGTGTTTTGTATTACCAATTTGAAGTCACTCTGATAATAGGTACTGTAAACCGTTGTACGATACATATGCGAATAGGTAATTCGCGACTCGTGTTGATTTAAAACACTCCCTTCGGTCGTGTTTTAATTTATCGCAAATCATTGCGTATATCCTATTTTTCGTACTTGTATCGTAATGTACAATTGTTGTACAATGTGTTTGTACAATTACTTACCTCTGAAAAAGGATATGTTCATTCTTTTACCTCTGCTCTAACTCGAAAACTCTTTAAGACGAACTAAAGCCATTACATATACATTCTATAAGACGAAAACTCGTTAGCACGAACTTTTTGGCGTTTCTTTTGAGATTCGTGCTACTTATCGAGGCTCCACTGTAATACAATTTAGTTAGAAGATTTATGCGAAGCAGTCTCTTAAAAACTTATTAAGCTTATTGTATTTAATAAAAACACAGGATCATAATATATATATACATATAACAACGCAGTTCTACTATTTATCTCCATCAGAATCCGGATATGACACTTTCCGAGAACAAATAGTTGCGTCAGGTAAGCGACATACCGCAGACTGCACTACTTACCTATAGGTACGTACTATAGTACCTACCTAACCTAGGTACTATAGTACCCACCTACAGTGATAGTGATAGCACCTAATACCCATCATTCCTACAGGTTTTCACTATATTTTTGTATAGTATATACACCGTGTTTTTTTTTATTTCCGTTAATTTAAAGGGTGCATTGCTGACCTTAAATCAAATACCTTTCTCAAAGACACCGGTATTCTATTTAACTCCATTTTGGAGATAATTATGCAATATTTTTTTTCTGATAAGGCCCCTACGAGTGTGTACACTTGCCTTAGGGCCTGTTTACAATGTATGAACTCGTACTAAATACTAATCAATAATATTGATTAGTAAAAACTGTAATGTCAGCAATATATGTATATTGATTAAATATACATATATTGCTGACATTACAGTTTTCAATTGTTTGGTTGAGTTAAATGTAGGTAATGCCCGTGTTACAAAAACGCTATATGCAACATTTAATTACTTTTTATAAAAAAAAAGTTTTTAGAAAATTCACTAGGTATGCATGCCATATAGTTTTCTTAAACGTACTTACTTAACCATACCCTGAAGTTAACGGAATTAAAAAATAACATGGTGTATACTTCTATATTAATGTGTGTGTAAATTATTAGTTACTTGCGATACAAGTGCGAAAAATAGGAAATACGCAACGAGTGGTGGATTTTACTTTTCTTGGTCTAATTATATTAAGATTAAGTTAATATGTGTAGAATTAGCTTAAGTACCTACTTTAAAAGTACTTACCGATGTCTTGTAGTTCGTGGTTACTTTCCGTCATACCAGTAAGTACACAGATAATAATTAATATTCTTTGAAATAGTGCATAATATGCATCCATGTTTATTTTAAATACTGGCATTTAACTATTAATTTCTTGCCTACAACGTATGATAACTTTAAAAAAATTGGTTATTCGATCTGTAAACCTAGGTGCGCAGCTGCTTAGGGTTCTACTAGTCAAGTGCGAATGCGATCCGTGCCGCCGTCCGTCCGTCGCGGAAGGCGAGGCGCGAGGCGCAGCGAAAGTGCCGCAGATATGCGCACATCGATGTGACCTCTACCTACTCCAAAGCTTGTTCCACGAAGGGTCCTAGGTCCTAGTATTGTAATAGAAATAAGTTGTCAAAAATTTCAATTTTTAAACACCTTTTGTTGACGACAGTTGGTAGTACATAGGTAGAAAATTATTACGTGTCAAAATATTCATAACAAAACTATGCAAAAAAGAAAAAAAAATCATGGCCTAGAACAGAAAAGTGCCACTTTGATCCCTCTTAGCAGGGAAGAAAAGTGCCACTTTGATCCCTCTTAGCAGGGAAGAAAAAACCCTTTTCCGAATAGGTGATGTGAAAAAGTAATTATCGATAGGTCATACTGCTAATGACATAAATAAATACCTATTTTGATTTTAGCACTTCTTTAAATACAATGGTTCAAGTCTCCCGGACTCCCCCTACACTTAACTAATTTACTTAGCTCGACAAGTGATCGTTTATTACTTCATTATAATTAGTAATAAAGTATGAAGGTACAATATATGGCACTGCGCAAGATTGCAATGTGTTTATTTACGACGACGTTTCACCACGCACAGCGATTATGGGTACCTATTATGACGCTACAAAATAGGTTGCAGCCACACTTACACTCCGCAGGTATAAGGTACCTACTCTAGTAGGAGATCCCACATATGGTCGACCTTCACCAATCTGTTTGACGGATGAAACTATGAAATTATGAAAGAAAATATGTTCCAGAACATAAATAAATAGGTTTGCCTAATGAAATATGGTCAAGGCTAGTTTTAATAAATAATAAAAAAAATTCGCCAAATTTCACCGATTTGTCTGACGAACGAAATAAGTTTAAATGGAAAGTATACAACTTGTACAACATAAATCAACTAGGTTGCCTATCTTTTTCCGGTCACTATTATGTGGTTGCCATGTTTAAAGAGGTGATTTTATATCGATAATTGCACTCATCTGTCTGACGCATGAATTATACATCAAAATGATGGTAATTTTATTGCAAATACAATGGTATAGGGTTGCCTGCGAAAATCCGGTCACAAATAAGGGTTGCCAGGCTTTTCATTAAAATAAGAAGGGAAGACTTTTAGCGATAACTCATAAACGGCTTAACTGATCAAGTTTATTTTAATTTTATTTGGTTGAGTTTTTTAAGCACAATTTTCATGATTTTTTTCATATTTTTTGGACAGATGGTTCAAAAGTTAGAAGGAAAAACCTTTTTTTTTCTTTCTAAACGATTATTTACGAAATGATTCACTTTATCAAGAAATGTTGTTTAAAGACCCCTATTTATTTTAGAAGGCCTATCCAACGACACCCCACACTATAAGGTTGAAACGATAAAAAAAAGTCACACACATTTTGTTTCTTTCAAAGCGATTATTTCCGAAAATATTCACTTTATCAGAAAATCTTCTTCTAAAACCCCTATTCATTTTGCAATAAAATGTCAACTTTAAGCGTCAATTTTTTGAGTTGACATCTTATTGAAAAATTAATGTGGGTTGACACATTATTGCTTAACAGCATCCATATGTGGGATCTCCTACTACTCGTATTCTAATCGTGCAAGATTCGTGACTGAAACTCAAACAACGTAACGTAGTAGGGTGTCGCGTCGGTGCCGTCGGTGGATTATTGTTTATGGTATCATGGTATGGTATGCATATTTCATTGAGGTGTCTAAGGCGGCAATTATAAGTAGACTATCATAGAAATGATCATTTATATTATGTGATCCTATTTGAAAGCAATCCTACAATTATGATCATACAGGGTGATTCAGGAGACGTGAGCAGGACTAACCTGCGCATTTCGTAAATTATAAGCAACTGCTTCGTATCAGTATTAGTGATGTTAACGTTAATTTTCTAGTCGTGTAGAAAAAAAAGTTAATAAATTATTTACGACATTCACCCTAAAATTAGAATACTAAACTAGGTACCGATATTCTGTGTTAAATTGAATGTCATCACTGTCATCACGGTCTGGTTAGTTTTGAAAACTCGTATCTCACTTTACAGTTTACAGTTTGACAGTTTATTTTCTTCGTAATCAAAATGCTGTCATTACGGTTAAAGAGGTTTTATGTTTATTAATTAGGTCTTGTCTTGTAGGGTGACCACGATTGTAGAGAATTAAATTTGCCCTCACAAAAAGTTCTATAATAGGAAAAAGTGTGGATGTTTCACGGTGATCAATCAATTATCAGTTACTGAGTGTGCAGGATTAGTCCTGCTCACGTCTCATGAATCACCCTGTATACGCAAAATTTGTTAAAATTGTACAAATTTAATATTTTTGCCAGACCATAGGTACCTACGTTATTAGACATTATGAAATGTCAGTTGTAACGTTTGTTATACAATATACATATAAATCATTTAATGGTGTTAGTTGGTATATAATACATATTTGAACACAACACTCTGTATCATCTAAATTCCAAACAGACCCAGTTGTCCCATTCGTGACTAGGGTTTGCAATCCGGATCCGAAATGTATGAAATTATCTGGATCTGGATCCGGATCCGCGGATATTCCCATACATTTCGGATCCGTCGTGCAAACCTTATTCGTGACGCTGCCTAGGGTAGGGCCTAGTTAGCTAAGGGCCTTATTATATCCTTTTTATTGTATTGTCCTAAGACAATATTAAACTTAGTGTCTGGAGAGTAAATAAGACTACCTTAATATTTTTAAAGGTTTTATTGAACATAATATAATATAATACGTAAATTATATTAATTATTATTAGCCCTTGATCTGATGGTACCGAAGTGCCTGATCTATTTTAGATAAGACGCTATTCTTGCACACATATCATTCTTGGGTTCCGTCTATTTGGCATAACTTCCGTGACCCGAAACGCATCTGGCATAACCTATTTGGCAGAAATATTTTTCGACGAATGTTAAATTTGCAGATAGCTTCAGTTTGTATAATATGCAATAGCCCGAATGTTTCCAAGTCCGAATCTTAAATAGACTACTACTATCATGGCCGAATTTTGATACGAATAATTTTATTTTGCATTTGTTTAAATGTCCGAAATGTGATTTTCATAATCTGTTTAGCATAATAGGATTTAGGCGAATATTTACATCGAAGAAAACGTATTTAGATTCTTTCTATTTGGTATAACTTGTATGACCTAAAACCCATCTGTCATAAGCTACATTTGGCAGAATGTTTTTCGACGAATGTTAAAATTAAAGAAAGCGTCAGATTGTATAAAATCCAAGTCTAATTTATATTTAACAATGCATAAAACACCTAAATATGTAGCTGACTGACTCATTAACGCAGAGCCGTAACTAAAAGCTCTGCCTACGGTTATAATTCGTAAAAAAAAACATTATTATTGTATTGTATTGTAACTTTGGGTGGGAACATATTATTGGCATTTTGGATGTATACATATTTTAGCTCACAAAACAAACGAAAACAAACTGTTGCCAGAAAAGTGGGTTAGGTTAGGTTAAAACTGCGTCCCCCAAGAAAACGAACTGTTGTCTGAAAAGTGGGTTAGGTTAGGTTAGAACTGCGACCCCCAAGAAAACGAACTGTTGCCTGAAAAGTGGGTTAGGTTAGGTTAGAACTGCGACCCCACGAAAAAGAACTGTTGCCTGAAAAGTGGGTTAGGTTAGATAAGAACTACAACCCCACGAAAACAAACTGTTGCCAGAAAAATGGGTTAGGTTAGGTTAGAACTGCGACCCCACGAAAACAAACTGTTGCCAGAAAAGTGGGTTAGGTTAGGTTAGAACTGCCACCCTACGAAAACAAACTGTTGCCTGAAAAGTGGGTTAGGTTAGGTTAGAACTGCGACCCCACGAAAACAAACTGTTGCCTGAAAAGTGGGTTAGGTTAGGTTAGAATTGCGACCCCACGAAAACAAACTGTTGCCAGAAAAGTGGGTTAGGTTAGATTAAAACTGCGTCCCCCAAGAAATCGAACTGTTGTCTGAAAAGTGGGTTAGGTTAGGTTAGAACGGCGACCCCCAAGAAAACGAACTGTTGCCAGAAAAGTGGGTTAGGTTAGGTTAGAACAACTGCGACCCCACGAAAACAAACTGTTGCCTGAAAAGTGGGTTAGGTTAGGTTAGAACTGGAACCCCACGAAAACGAACTGTAGCCTGAAAAGTGGGTTAGGTTAGGTTAGAACTGCGACCCCACGAAAAAAAACTGTTGCCAGAAAAGTGGGTTAGGTTAGGTTAGAACTGCGACCCCACGAAAACAAACTATTGCCTGAAAAGTGGGTTAGGTTAGATTAGAACTGCGACCCCACGAAAACAAACTGTTGCCTGAAAAGTGGGTTAGGTTAGGTTAGAACTGCGACCCCACGAAAACGAACTGTTGCCTGAAAAGTGGGTTAGGTTAGGTTAGAACTGCGACCCCACGAAAAAAGGGACTCCCTCTGGTCGCATAACAACTTTTGTCATATTTTTAATTGTCATAACACTTTATGTATAAAATTGTAAGTCATAAAAACCTTTAGTCAGAATTATTCCTGAGCATAACTGGGTTTTTGTCATAAATTAGTTGTCATAATTTTTGTAGTCATTAATTTAATTCGCATAAAATTTTAAGTCATCTGCTTGATCTCCATAATCGTTTTTCGCTCGAAGTATTTCAGTGCATAGTATTAATAGAGACATAAACAATTTAAGCATATATTTAGTGGTCATAAAAGAAACTAATCGTAATAGGTAGGTTAGGTTCGTTAGGTTGCTTTAGATGCCCGAAGGGCAAACTACGCAGAAATAGGAGCCCCGCGTGAGCGGGGCTCCGTCGAATTAAGTGTTTGGACGGAGATTAGGGAAAAGATTTTTTTCGAGGAGTTGTTGAGAGGCTAAAATTAGTTTCTTAAATTATTTATGTAAACCATTATGGTTGAAAATTATTATGCTACAAAACGTTATACGTAAAAACCTTATAAATATCGATAAATATGCTTTTAGCTGGTATTACATTTGATTCATTATAATCAAAACCTATATGCACAAAAAATTTATGACAACTGCTGAGTGTGTCATCAAATATTATGGCTAAAAATGTATGACAAAATATAATATGACTTTACATTTGTATGCGCAATGATGATTATGACACAAGTTGTTATGCGCATCAAAGATATGACCTAAACTTGTATGCAACCCAATATGGACCCCACGAAAAAAAACTGTTGCCAGAAAAGTGGGTTAGGTTAGGTTAGAACTGCGACCCCACGAAAACAAACTGTTGCCTGAAAAGTGGGTTAGGTTAGGTTAGAACTGCGACCCCACGAAAACAAACTGTTGCCTGAAAAGTGGGTTAGGTTAGGTTAGAACTGCGACCCCACGAAAACAAACTGTTGCCAGAAAAGTGGGTTAGGTTAGGTTAGAACTGCGACCCCACGAAAACAAACTGTTGCCAGAAATGAAATTATGAGAAAATAATAGTTGCGAATTGGGAAAAATTTGGCGAATTAATTTCCGCCAAAAAATATTCGGCCTACAACATATATGATTCTTGCAAGTATGCAAAACATTTCTATGCCATAAGATTTTATGCTTGTAGTACTTTATCCTTAATGGCGAATTATGCAAAAACAAATTATTACAAATAAAATTATGCGAAATGAAACATATACCAGGTCTCGATTCGGACATTAAATTTATGCCAAAAGATACTTCGATCAATAAAAATTATGCGTAGAGTATGTATGCGCAACAATCCAGTACCAAGTGAGTTTATGCTAACAGTATGTTATGCTTAAAGGTATTATGCACAATAGAATTATTACAAAAAAAAATATGCCAAAGATAGGGGAACCATTATAGAGTGGTCTAAAATGACGGACACGTATTTTTTTTAGCTGTCCAAACTCAACCTGTTAGGAGAAAATGGCCTTCAGAGTACTGAAAATTGACCAAACCTTCTAATTTCTGAGAAGAACTTTTTTCTAAAAAATTGATATTTAATTACTGGTTTCGTTATATGTTGGAGACCATGAATAAAGAATGGGGACGTGTTTTGTCATTTCACCACAAACTCATTTTTTATATAAAAATATATTTATTATATTTATTGATTATATATATATTTTTTTACAGTAGTCTAAAATACGTGTCCGTTATTTTAGACTACTCTATAACATATATCAAAATAAATCAAATCGGAGTCGGACAGTTGGGTACCCTTCCTTGTAAGCAACATTGTCAATGTTAATTTTGGTTGGACGGTAGCAAAGGGGGGGACTGGGACTTAGATTATTTTTTTTACAAAGTGGTGTCATTTTGTCATTATGACAGTATTTTTAAATGATTGTAATGACACGTCAAAATAAGCATCTTTTATTGAAAAAACTTTTCTCTGAAATAAAAAATGGCTGAGTTAGACGCCTCCAAAGATTGATGTTTTTAAAGGGAGTGGCCAATCGGTAAGAGCGTGCGACTTGCAATCCGGAGGTCGCGGGTTCAAACCCCGGCTCGCAACAATGAGTTTTTCGGAACTTATGTCGTGAGGAAACCTGCATACATCTGCGAAGAAATTCAAAGGTGTATGTGAAGTCCCCAACCCGCATTGGGCTAGCGTGGGGACTATAGGCCAAGCCCTCTAATAAAGTGCTCACTCCATACATCAGTTTTAGTACCAAAACGACTATTATTTTCGCAGTCGACATTTAGCATCGAGTAGCGGAATTATCATTACCGCCTAGGTTCGAACGCCGTCTCAGTTTACGAACCGCGCGCCATCTAGGGGCAGGGTGCTAGCTTGCCAGGCCAGACCGCAGCCGCCGCAGTGCACCTCAATCTATCGCCATCTATCGGTTATACGATCAAACCTGCGACGAACGCCTCGCTACAATAGGCCCGTAGGTTACGGTCCGGTACAATACGAGTAAGACAAATAGTTCACGAATCACCTATGAGGTGGCGCTGGTTTTATAATTATTGATTTGACGGAGCTTGTAATTAGCATACAGATACAGAAGATTCGTCCATTAAGGTGGTTCTACTTGCTCGAATTTCATACAAACTTTCTTGTTAACTCACTACTATTCTGTAAGGTGTCTTCACTTGAATACGTAATGTTTGGGTAGTATATATATATTTCTTACTGCGCCAAAGTAACAAAATACTAGAAATTGATTAATATTTTTAAGAAAAAAGCCTTTGAAAATTAGTAAAATTTTGCCCCAGGGCTTGTTTGTGTGAGTGATGCTTATAGTATAGGCAAAGACATATGTAACTTCGTATAAAACGAATAAAGTCTAAGGAAAAAACGTGCCTCAGAATTCAAGTAAAAGTCATTCTCGAATAGATGGCGCACACACCTTTAGCCTACCCTCGGCTAGATGGCGTGACGACACCGTTTCATATTTAACAATTTTAACACATAGATATCAGTGAATGAACATGGATCAAAATGATATAAAAATAATAAAATCATTTTATCCATATATATACATTTTTTGATAACTTTATACGTTTTCATTTTGAGTTTTAGTCGTGTGTCGATAGATGGCAGTAAATTTACAGTGACTACAAAATTTACAATGACAGGACCCCTCTATACTATCTATTCTTTTTGGTATAGGTGTAATTCTAACATGGCGACTTCTTTGACAAGCAATCATTTTTAATTTATCAAAGGTGTAACAGATGGCATTTTAAAACCGAAACACAGGTTACCTGTGTATTTTTTTTTATCTTCTGTTTAAATTTAATGCACAAATCATGTTACGAGTATACTCATTTAAGAGTCTCCTTTTTCTGATATAATTTCATTCCCAGATGTAATATAACTTATATTATATATTAAAATACATTTATATAACTATACATTTAATAGAATTAAAGGTCAGTCCAAACAATCATTCGCGTAACGGTCGTCCACCGAAAAGCCTTGTGAATTCTGTTTTCGTCTCGGCAGAAATATAAATAAATGTTCTCTGGAAGCCTATATTTATTCTTACAATGATTTTTAAACTAAAGTAGCTATATTTTTCTCGAAAATATATATTGGGAGCAAAATGTCATCTTCTTGTAAATAAACAAGAACAATAGTACATAGTTAACCAAGGGATCATTTCTGCCGAAATCATCAATGATCACCTCGGCAGAAAGAACACTATTCTGTTTTTTTCTGTTTCTCATTACTTCCCCAGAAATGTGACTCACACGCCAGCTTACTTAGTAGTGTTAGTACAGTCGCCATCAGATATATCGGAGCGTCCGAGGTGCTCACAAATATCTGAACACGCACTCTAACGCCTTGACAATAGAGGCGTGTTCAGATATTTGTGAGCGCCTTATCTGCCCGATATATCTAATGGCGACTGTACTAAGCTAACATTAAAAGCGTTTTTGTAATTTTAGGTAAAATAATTTGCGTTATTTTCAATCTATATATATAAAACAAAGTCGTGTTTGTTCCAGCACCCATAACCCGAGAACGGCTGGACCGATTTTCATGGTTTTTGATTTGTTGGATTAGTCTCGGCCCAGAATAGCAGAATAACTGTTAAAACCATTGAAAAAATTGACGAAAACAAAATAATGAAAGAAAAATCATTCCCATACAAAATGTTCCTAGGTATCTTACCTGTCAAACATTTGATGTTAATCCCGTCGATACGGTAAACTCTTACCTCAAATTAAATAACGTATTTAAAAAAAGGGTTTCGAACCGACAAGATATATCCACAATATTAGGATTACGCCGTATTTGAGATTTTAAAATTGTACAATAGTGACAACGGATTGACATATTTATATTTATGCATGCACTATAGTGATGAGGCTAACCATAAGGTTACATCACGTTTACGTTTGTCAAATATAGCGATTATAAACGAATTAGTCGAATCGATTTTAATGCCGATTTTTGCAACTTTGTATTATTTGTTTGTATTATTAAATAAACTCTTTTTCACATCGAATTTCATTTTATTGTCATTTGGTTTTTGTTTTAATTGTATCGTTTTTTTTAGTCGATTTTCATCAACTTACGGAAATGTAATGACTTGACCACAGATGAGTATTAATCGAATAACTTTTTATTCGATTAATCGAATAAAAAAGTTAATCGTCAAATTTAATCGTCGATTAAATTATTCGCGATTAATTTAGTCGACCTAACATACCATTGAAATTGAATTAATCTGAATATTAATCGACTAAATTTTCGATTAAATCTCGATTGAAAGTTGACAGGCGGTTATTTTTGTACGTAAAAAAAAAGATGGGAGCCAAACACTTTGTCATAATAGTCATCATGGGTGTCGTTTTATAGGTTTTAGGGATTGCCGGTTTCGAAAATGATAACTGTTTTAGAATCCAAGATGTCGACCGTGCACTTTGTCATAAAAATCGTCATGGATGTCGTTTTATAGGTTTCAGGAAGTGCCGGTTTTGTAAATGATGACTGTTTTGGAATCCAAGATGTCTGCCGTGCACTTTGTCATAAAAGTCATCATGGGTGTCGTTTTATAGGTTTTAGGGAGTGCCGATTTCGAAAATAATGACTATTTTGGAATCCGAGATGTCTACCGTGCACTTGATCATAAAAGTTGTCATGGATGTCGTTTTATAGGTTTTAGGGAGTGCAGAATTCGAAAATGATGACTGTTTTGGAATCCAAATATGTCTGACGTGCAGTTTGATATAAAAGTCATCATGGGTGTCGTTTTACAGGTATTAGGGAGTGCCGGTTTCGAAAATGATGACCGTTTTGGAATCCAAGATATCTGCCGTGGACTTTGTCATAAAAGTCATCATGGTTGTCATTTTATAGGTTTTCGAGAGTGCCGGTTTAGAAAATAATGACTATTTTGGAATCCGAGATGTCTGCCGTGCACTTTGTCATAAAAGTCGTAATGGGTGTAGTTTTATAGGTTTTAGGGAGTGCCGGTTTCGAAAATAATGACTCTTTTGGAATCCAAGATGTCTGCCGTGCACTTTGACATAAAAGCCGTCATGGATGTCGTTTTATAGGTTTTAGGGAGTGCAGAATTCGAAAATGATGACTGTTTTGGAATCCAAGATGTCTGCCGTGCACTTTGTCATAAAAGTCATCATGGGTGTCGTTTTGTAGGTTTTAGGGAGTGCCGGTTTCGAAAATAATGACTATTTTGGAATCCAAGATGTCTGCCGTGCACTTTGTCATAAAAGTCGTCATGGGTGTCGTTTTAGGTTTTCGAGAGTGCCGGTTTCGAAAATAATGACTATTTTGGAATCCGAGATGTCTGCCGTGCACTTTGTCATAAAAGTCGTCATGGGTGTCGTTTTATAGATTTTAGGGAGTGCCGATTTCGAAAATAATGACTATTTTGGAATCCGAGATGTCTACCGTGCACTTGATCATAAAAGTCGTCATGGATGTCGTTTTATAGGTTTTACGGAGTGCAGAATTCGAAAATGATGACTGTTTTGGAATCCAAATATGTCTGACGTGCAGTTTGATATAAAAGTCATCATGGGTGTCGTTTTATAGGTATTAGGGAGTGCCGGTTTCGAAAATGATGACCGTTTTGGAATCCAAGATGTCTGCCGTGGACTTTGTCATAAAAGTCGTCATGGGTGTAGTTTTATAGGTTTTAGGGAGTGCCGGTTTCGAAAATGATGACTGTTTTGGAATCCAAGATGTCTGACGTGCACTTTGTCATAAAAGTCATCATGGGTGTCGTTTTGTAGGTTTTAGGGAGTGCCGGTTTCGAAAATAATGACTATTTTGGAATCCAAGATGTCTGCCGTGCACTTTGTCATAAAAGTCGTCATGGGTGTCGTTTTAGGTTTTCGAGAGTGCCGGTTTCGAAAATAATGACTATTTTGGAATCCGAGATGTCTGCCGTGCACTTTGACATAAAAGCCGTCATGGATGTCGTTTTATAGGTTTTAGGGAGTGCAGAATTCGAAAATGATGACTGTTTTGGAATCCAAGATGTCTGCCGTGCACTTTGTCATAAAAGTCATCATGGGTGTCGTTTTGTAGGTTTTAGGGAGTGCCGGTTTCGAAAATAATGACTATTTTGGAATCCAAGATGTCTGCCGTGCACTTTGCCATAAAAGTCGTCATGGGTGTCGTTTTAGGTTTTCGAGAGTGCCGGTTTCGAAAATAATGACTATTTTGGAATCCGAGATGTCTGCCGTGCACTTTGTCATAAAAGTCGTCATGGGTGTCGTTTTATAGATTTTAGGGAGTGCCGATTTCGAAAATAATGACTATTTTGGAATCCGAGATGTCTACCGTGCACTTGATCATAAAAGTCGTCATGGATGTCGTTTTATAGGTTTTACGGAGTGCAGAATTCGAAAATGATGACTGTTTTGGAATCCAAATATGTCTGACGTGCAGTTTGATATAAAAGTCATCATGGGTGTCGTTTTATAGGTATTAGGGAGTGCCGGTTTCGAAAATGATGACCGTTTTGGAATCCAAGATGTCTGCCGTGGACTTTGTCATAAAAGTCGTCATGGGTGTAGTTTTATAGGTTTTAGGGAGTGCCGGTTTCGAAAATGATGACTGTTTTGGAATCCAAGATGTCTGCCGTGCACTTTGTCATAAAAGTCATCATGGGTGTCGTTTTGTAGGTTTTAGGGAGTGCCGGTTTCGAAAATAATGACTATTTTGGAATCCAAGATGTCTGCCGTGCACTTTGTCATAAAAGTCGTCATGGGTGTCGTTTTAGGTTTTCGAGAGTGCCGGTTTCGAAAATAATGACTATTTTGGAATCCGAGATGTCTGCCGTGCACTTTGTCATAAAAGTCGTCATGGGTGTCGTTTGATAGGTTTTGGGGAGTACCGGTTTCGAAAATAATGACTATTTTGGAATCCAAGATATGTCTGCCGTGCACTTTGTTATGAAAGTCGTCATGGGTGTCGTTTTATAGGTTTCAGGGAGTGCAGAATTCAAAAATGATGATTATTTTGGAATCAAAGATGTGTGTAATGATAATTTGAAAACTTTGCGTTATATTCCACAAGCTTATTTGAATGCAAGACATTGACATATTTTAGTATAATGTTGCCTGTTTCGTACAAGTCATATAATAGTGAACCGATACAACAGATATTTAGGTACGTATACGTATTTGTTGATATAATGCCTGTAATACAATGATTGTATAATCCGTATTTAACGTGCAAAAAAAAACAAATGCATACATGTACCTAGAGTCAGACCAAGAATAGTCTGCAGCGGATTTGATAGCCCTCGCAGTGCAAGTGTTATTTTAAACGTCAAACTTCTATGAAATTATGACGTATAAATAACACTTGCACTGCGTGGGCTATCAAATCCGCTGCAGACTGTTTATGGACCGACTCTAGGTGAAACGAAGTTCACCGGGTCAGCTAGTTGATAATTAGAATAAAAACATATAATCTATAAAACTCTTTATATAAAAAAAAAAAAATTAAGCACTGTCGGGATTTGAACCCAGATTCATTGATACTCTAGCTAAAATTTATTCAAAACAGACGTTGTGGGTGCCACAAGCACATGACAATCAACGTCTGAAAATACGTATCAGTTGGTTCTAAGTTACTTGTCAATGTCTCAAATAAGAATTTAAATTCTAAATTGTTCTTCCTAAAAATATTCATGCGCTGCACTGCGCCCTCTAGGTTACTTTACTGTAACATTACAAATCTACTGACATTAGACACTGACTTTAGGTATGTGAGTGTGCGTGAATGCAAGATATTGCAATATTTTGCAGTTTTATTCTCTGATTATTTAGATTAGACACTGTTGAGTATAACATGTTTCGATTTGGACGTAATATTTTTTATTGTTTTCGCCAATATCAACACATCTTATGAAACTGTTTATATTTTGGGAGAAACGGTGAAAATCCACAATTCGTGCACACTGACGCCATCTTTTGGCTGATAATCGGCATCCCATCCCTAGACATCCACCTTAACCTATGTATTTTAGGCAGTAAGCATAACGAAATTAACGAATAAAATAATATAAAACTAGTGGCTCTGTGAGCTGTAGACCTCGCGAGCATAGCTTATTGGGACCGTGCACGATGACAGTGCCACACAGCGGTTTGATTAATCAACAATACAAAATTTTAAATTTATTCAAAAAAAAAAAGTTCGAATTAAAAGGAAAAAAAATACATAAAGATTTGTCTTACTGGGGATCGAACCCAGACATTCTGTGTGCAAACAAAAAAAGGGAATATTTGCAAAATGCGCCATGATAGTTCTTAGCTAAGCTGACGAAATTCGGCTACTCATTCTCGAGTAAAAACTAAATATTATCTAAATACCGCCTAAACCAGCAATACAATTTTTCTCCATTTCCTGCCATTTACTATGTAAATATGTTTCAAACAGAAAATACTCTTATGATATCGATACGACTATTTGTTTAAGCGCGAGGTATCACGACTCCTCCATTTTTAAAAAGGCCATAGTCGGTTTTCCATAGTAAGTTGGCCCTTAATCCAATTTGATTCGGGGTTTTTTCGTGAGAACACTATTTAAAAAAATTAAGCAAATGGCTTGAATATATCCCGATAAACAATACTTATATTAAAAAACAGAAAAAATCATAACTCAAAAACTGTCACTAGGATGTTGATACTCAGTAAAAATGTGGTATTATCTATGAAAAGGGACCTTATTGTCGATGGCGCTTACGACACTAACATCGATGAGCACTAATCGTAGTAGTTTAAAATTGGTGATTCTGGCCCATTTTAGTTATTTTGATTTCCAATTTAGCAATTAAGTTTCTTTGATTACTGGAACATTCAATGTTGCTGTCTATCCAATGCGGAGGTCAATTTATGTTATGTGACGCTGATGAACTGATCAGTCATCGGGTTTAAGGTCCCTTTGTAGTTTTTTATAAATAACTCGTATACGGTGACTTGTAGCAATAAATGTTCTGACACATAAGTAATCTACATCAAATTGTCTACATTAAGGCACGGTGTGTAGTAAAATGCACTTTTTTGTCACCATATTTACAGACTTTTACAAGGATTTCATGCATTATTTTCTAGTATGTATAACTTCAGTCCTTGAACTACGTTATTGCTTGTCAGAAACACGACGGCTCATTATTTTCTCGATAGAATCTTAAGTTGAAAACATGCCTAACACTGTCTTTATTTCCTTATGTTAGAAGTACTAGGACGAAAATGTATATGAAACTTACTTCAGTCGATAGCTTTTAAGTAAATCTTCATTATTGCTTGTCCTTTTATCGATACGTTAATTTTTTCATTCATCATTTGATGAATTCAACATTTTGCCTACTAAATTACACCCTACGCGGCAATACCTTGCGCCTATTCCTCACGCCAGTACGCCCGTGACCACTGTCAGCGTCGGACCTGTGCTAGTTTAGCGGACGTTTCATAAAATGGGTAATCACAGTATAAATATGCAAATATGTTATACACACAATGTTTTTCAACATACTTACGAAGAAAAGCAAAATAATTCTTAAATACGGTGACATTTCAGACATTCGTCCGTCATATTGTCATTTTATAACAAGTTGGGCAGCAAAGGCACACACCCATCTAACCAATCCGGAATTCAGTCACGATTGATAAATTGTGTAAACATATTTTAAAAGGCTATAAAATTAATCAAATTGAATAATTTAGACTGGTCACATTTTTGTAAAAATCGATTTCTACTGGCAAAACATATTACTTTTTGGCAACCGGGTTTTTTAACCTAATTAGACCCCGCTGAATCCGAATTTGCCGGTTGCTTGATCGAATTCTTGACTGGAAGTGAGATATGTGATATTAAAGGTCCCTTTTTTTAGTTTTTCGTAAATAACTCGTAAACGGTGGCCAATATAAAAAAAATGAACTAATAATCTACACAAAATTTTCAATAAAAAAGATTCAGTACATTTTTAGCAGGGATCAATATTTAAAAAGATAATAAAGAGGGAAAGTTAATTATAATAAATTCTAAGGTTCCTTGTTTTTATTTTTTCGTTAATAATTTGAAAAGTATGACTCATAGCAAAAACAAATCTTACACATAAATCATCATCATCATCATCATCTCAGCCATAAGACGTCCACTGCTGAACATAGGCATCCCCCTTGGACCTCCATACGTGCCGGTTGGAAGCGACCCGCATCCAGCGTCTTCCGGCGACTTTAACAAGATCGTCTGTCCATTTTGTGGGTGGACGTCCTACGCTGCGCTTGCTAGTCCGTGGTCTCTACTCGAGCACATTTCGACCCCATCGGCCATCTTCTCTGCGTGCAATGTGGCCTGCCCATTGCCACTTCAGCTTGCTAATCCGGTGGGCTATGTCGGTGACTTTAGTTCGTCTACGGATCTCCTCATTTCTGATTCGATCACGTAGAGAAACTCCGAGCATAGCCCTCTCCATAGCTCGTTGAGCGACTTTGAGTTTTGAGATGAGGCCGATAGTGAAAGACCACGTTTCGGAGCCGTAAGTCATCACTGGTAACACACATTGATTAAAGACTTTCGTCTTGAGGCACTGAGGTATGTCGGACGAAAAGACATTACGTAGTTTCCCGAACGCTGCCCAACCGAGTTGGATTCGGCGGTTGACCTCTTTCTCGAAGTTGGACCTACCTAATTGGACTACTTGTCCTAGGTAGATGTACGAGTCAACAACTTCGAGTACCTAGTTCCCAACAGAGACTGGGATGGGCACAACATTGGCATTTGACATAAGTTTCGTCTTGTCCATGTTCATTTTCAAGCCCACCCGTTGTGAAACTCGGTTGAGGTCATCGAGCATCATGCTGAGTTCCTCCATCGACTTTGCCATGACTACGATATCGTCGGCAAACCGAAGGTGAGTGATGTATTCGCCGTTGATGTTGATGCCAAGTCCTTCCTATTCCAGGAGCTTGAAGGCGCCTTCCATTACGGCAGTAAACAGTTTCGGAGAGATAACGTCTCCCTGCCTTACGCCTCTTTGCAATGGAATCGCCCTCGTGCTCTGCTCCTGTACTCGGACCGACATGGTGGCGTTATTATACAAACACTTCAACACTTCGATGTACCGATAGTCAATATGGCATCGCTGAAGAGAGTCAAGCACCGCCCATGTTTCCACCGAATCGAAGGCTTTCTCATAGTCCACAAACGCTAAGCATAATGGCAAGTTATACTCTTCGGTCTTCTGTATAACTTGCCGCAGCGTATGGATGTGGTCTATGGTACTATAGCCTTTTCGGAAACCGGCTTGTTCGGGAGGCTGGAAGTCATCAAGTCTGTGTTCGAGACGGTTCGTGATGACCCTTGAAAACAGCTTATACTTAGACATGGCTCAGAAGCGTGATGGGTCTGTAGTTCTTCAATAGGTTGTTATCACCTTTTTTGAAGAACAGCACCACCTCGCCTCTATTCCATGTTTCAGGCGTTATGCCCTCGGACAAGGCGGAATTAAAGAGCTTCTGGAGGACTTTAAGTACCGGTGTTCCACCCGCTCTCAGAAGCTCTGAAGTGATTTCGTCTTTGCCCGGCGCCTTGTTGTTCTTAAACTGCTTCAGGGCCATCCTAATCTCGTACAGACTGATGTCCGGGATATCTTCGGTATAATGTCGGGACAGCTTGGCTCTTGGATCTCCTACCAAGCTGTCAACGGGCTTTGCGATCGAAGTGTATAACTGTCCATAGAACCTCTCGATCTCACCTAAAACCTCCGCTTTGCTCGACGCTATGCTGCCATCTTCCCGTTTCAGCTTTGTCAGCTGGCTTTGCCCAATAGACCCTTGCTTTGCTTGCGTTGCTTTGTCCTTTGCGAACACTTTGGAGCCTTGGTTTCGCTCAATAGTCTCTTTAATACGGTTAGTATTAAAGAGACGCAGATCATGTCGCAAGGACTTAGATATACGTCTATTGAGCTGCCTATATGACTCCGCGTCATCGGGAGACTGCAACTGTAGCGAGCGTCGTTCAGCCATGAGGTTTAAGGTTTGCTCGGTCAATTTCTGAGGTCTATCTGTGGACAGTTTCCACTAGCCCGTCGTTGATTTCGTCCACTGAAGCCAAGTTCTCTAGGCAACCAAAGCGGTTAGAGAGCTTGAGTTGAAAGCTTTCGGGGTTTTGAACATGGGCTCGAGTAGGTCGGAGCGTAGACTTCATCAGGCTGGACCTTTCAAGTTTAATATTGATATTCAGTGTGCCTCTTACGATTCGGTGATCACTACCGGTCTTTACCCTGTTGATCACACATAAATAATAAACATAAAATTTCCTACAAGAAACATGTAGAACACTTTTCGCTAGGATCAATATTTAAAAAGACAAAGCAGCCGGTAAGTTAATTACAATCAATTTTAAGGTCCCTTTTTAGTCTTTTGTAAATAACTCGTAAACGGTGTCCCATAGCAAAATAGGTTTTATGAATAAATTATCTACATAAAATTTCCTGCAAAAAACATCTGAACACTTTTCTCTAGAATCAATATTTAAAACGATATTAAAGGAAGAAAGTTCATTACAATCAATTCACATGTCACTTTTTTTAGTTTTTAGGGTCCCGTACCTCAAAAGGAAAAAACGGAACCCTTATAGGATCACTCGTGCAGATTTCAGATTTCAGATCATTTATTCGTAAATATCACATACATATTTATAAGTCACACAATAGGTACACACAGTTCATAATTAATTAATTATTTACATTATGCATTAAGTATATTATCTTAAAATTATTTATTACATTCCTTTGTTTTTAGTAAACATACCTACAGGTTATGATTTACATATTAGGTATGTGATGTGTTAGGGTCAACGGGTTGGTCATTTGCAGAAACTCTGAGACAGTGTAACATGCTAGGTCCATTAATATTGCCTTCAGTTTTTTCGAGAATACTGCGTTGCTTTTAGCCTCTTTTATGTTTAGAGGAACATGGTTATATATGCTCGCCCCGGCAACACTGAGCGCTGCACGGGCCTTCGCCAGCCGCCGGTTCGGAGCTATTAGCAGCGGTTGCCTACGTGACGTCCTATTTAGTGTTTGGTAGTTATGTAGGTTCTCGCGTATGTAGTCACAAGCTGTCAGTATATATATACTTGGCAAGGTTAAGATCTTATGATTTTTAAATATTTCTTTCGCCGGATGGTCGAGTGGTTTCCGATCAATGATGCGTAAGGCACGTTTCTGTAATTTAAAGAGTCTTTCCCAGGTGGCCGACGTGGCCCATAAGTCAATTCCTTGGATTAAGACAGAGTGAAAATATCCAAAGTACGCTTTACGCAGGTTATTGGCAGACAGGGTGGGCGCGAGTCTGGACAGGGCGTAGCATGCCGAGGACAGCTTGTCGAACATGTGGTCGACGTGCGCGGCCCACGTCAGCCCGGCGTCGATCATGTACCCTAAGTACCTTGTCGTGTCAACTTGGGGAACTGTGATATCGTTCACTTTTATATTTATTGGGTTGTGTGTCTTTTTTAATTGAAAATGAATTATATTAGTCTTATCGACATTTAGTAACATACCATTTGCCGTAAACCACTCGGCCATTTGATGCATTACATGGGCAAGTTTCAATTTTAAGTTGTCGAAATTATCGGCGTTGACTATGATGCAGGTGTCATCGGCGAACACCACGCACTCGGGGTAGGGACAAGCGGTTGTGATATCGTTTACTAAGATCAGAAACAAGTTATTGCCCATCACGGATCCTTGAGGAACAGCAGAACATCCTATCGGTTCCAGAATTGACTTCGTATTGAGCACGTATGTAGCTTGCCTTCGATTGCTTAGAAACGAGGCAACAGCGTCATGAAAACTTCCACTGAAGCCGTAGCGGGAGAGTTTGGCTAGCAAGAGTGAGTGGTCGATCATCTCGAAGGCGCGCGACAGGTCGCAGAACACCGCTGCGACCTGTCGCCCGCCCTCCAGGTGTGCCAGCACCCGCGTCACAACATCGCGCGCCGCGTCCGCCGTCGACCGCCCGGGTTGGTAGGCATATTGCTGCCGGTTTAATAGGTTATTAGATGTAATATGATTCATTATCCTATTGCTCATCATTCGTTCAAATATTTTTATTATATGATATATTCCGGCGTGAATGCACTTATTGAATAATAATAGGAATAATGAGATTACAACCGGAGGGAAGCAGTCAATAATTTCAGTAGACATGTCATTATTGTCTTTGGATTTTTTGCGTTTAATTTTCTTACATGTTATTAAAATTTCATTCAACGTGAATGGTTCAAACACGTAGGGTGCAGGCGGTGCATTTTGTAGGTATTGATCTAGATATGCGAGCGCACGGGTTTGAGTTGTTTACATTCGCATCAATGTAATACCTGTTTAGCTGCGCGGCGGCAGCGGCCGCGCGCTGGCCGACGCTGTCGCCCGCAGCCTTACTAACAAATACATCAATTGCACCGCCCTTGCATTTCATATTTTTGCCCGTCTCTGCCGATATTACCCGCCATACACATGTTATCACCATTACTGTTCGATATCAGGTTGTTAATAAAATTACTACGTACTTGTCTCAACGTTGTCCAGTAGTCAGATTCTAAACTTTGCAGCGTCAGCCGATCGGTGCGTGACTCAGTGCTGTCAGGTTGCGAGTGCGATGATAAAACCTGTTTAGTTTTGTTTATCTTTTTACGTAAAGTTTTTACAGCTTCGTTGATTTTTTACTAAATGTTTTTTTATAGGAAAATAGATATCATAATAATGTTTGATGACATTCATTAAGAGTTCAGTTGTTTTGCTAGGGCAGTCACTTTTATTAAGAATTTGATCCCATTGATAAAAATTTAGACACTGAGTGAAGTCATTTTTTCGTTGAAATGTGAATGATCTTTTGGAAATGTGATTTAATTGAGTTAATCGATTATTTGAAATGTCAACAATTATACATACACAGAGATGGTCAGATAAATTCAAGTCATAACACGATACAGATTTAATGTCATTTCTATTTATATTGCTATATGCGTGATCGATACAGGTCTTTGATGTATTGTATTAGTTATCCTAGTAGGTACATTTACTAGTTGCTTAAACCCAAATTGATGTACTGTATTTAATAGGGATTTTACATTACTACATTTAGGTATTAAATCAATGTTGATATCACCAGTTATTATCACCTTATAATTTTGAATAAAATTAAGACTTAAAAGTTTATTTAGCATAGATAGGTATAAAGGTACATCACCGCTCGGGGGTCTGTATACACACACGATGACGAGGTCAAGTCCGATGCACTCCACAGCACAGATCTCGAACTGGGATTCAATTCCGAGGTCCGTGACTTCTTTTCGCTCTATGCATGGGATTCCGGTCCTGACATAGATACAGCTCCCTCCACCGTTCTTTGTTGATCGGCAGAATTGGGCCCTCAGGTTGTAGTTTAATATGTTAACAGAATCTATTTGATTAGCCTGTAGCCAGTGCTCAGTAAAACAAAGCACGTCAATTTGATCACTTATCTGTAGTTCAGATTCAATTTTATACGTTTTGTTTGCTAGTCGATTTATGTTTTGATGTAAAATCTTCATTTGTACGGTGTTATGCAATGGTCTTTTATCATTGTTTAGGTTTGCAGGTGAGGGCGTCCTACTAGTTGGCATCTGCATTGGGAGCTCTTGACTCCCTGGGTCGGAGAAAGGGCCGCCATCGGTTATGCAGGTGTTTAAGGGCCATGCAGATGCCGTTAGGAAGTTGTCATAAACATTTGTAGGTATGCCTATCTTGAATGACTTGTAAGTATTTCTTTTCGATGGTATAGCTTCCACGGTGTACTGGACATCATCACAAATACTTCTTAGGTGGCTAATAATGTTTTCAGGCGTTGAATCGTACTTGAAGTAGCACCCGTGTAAGTATCTAAGCACTTCTACTCCGGCGACCTCGGTGTTTTTTGCGGTCCCCTTTATTGATACGGGGGCAGGTTTATGACTGCGCCGACGTTGGTGACGGCTCTTTGGGGGCTCCCAACCAGGCTCTTCGGGCTGGGTCTCTTTGTTAGAGGGCTCGGTAGACGAACTTTCACTGTTTGTTTTCGGTACAGGGTTATGTGGGGTATTATTCACTTGTTTACTTATAAATAAATAATAAAATAATAATGCGCTGGGACTCCGGTTTTGGTAGCTGGTTCTTTTGTTTGAAATTTGACGGTTTGCTTACAAGCGCAGCCAGCTTCTCTTTCGTTCGGATGGCGGAAGCGCGCGTTTTACGCGGCGCAGGCGCCTGCGTGCGAGCAGGACGGCTAGTCGGTGTCGACACCGCGCTGCATGGTGTAGACGAGGCGCTGTTGTTTACGCTGTTATTGGACAGATCGGTTGACCTCACAGTATTTTTGATCGGTAAAACTGATTTCACTTCACGTATTTCAGCAAATAAGTCGTCTAATTTTGCACTTAACTCCGACACTTTGTTTTCGATCGGTTTGATTAGGTCTATTAGCAAGTTTTGCAATGTATTCGTATCACTTTTCTCCATTTTGCCCGTTAAAATTGCAAAATTTACGAGCATCCGTTAGTGACGTTTGGCCGACCGCGCACGACTGTCTGTCTGTCTGTCCGTCTGTCACAGCCCATTTTCTTCAAAAGTACTGGACCAATTAAGTTGAAATTTGGCACACACATGTAAATTCGTGACCCAAAGACGGACATCTTACGTAAACAAATGAATTTTAAACATGGAGGCCACTTTTTAGCCAAGGGGGGTTAGTTAACATTAAGAACCTATTTTGCTATGGGCCACCGTTTACGAGAAATTTATTATAATTAACTTACCCCCTTTAATACCTCATTAAATATTGATCGTAGCGAAAAAGTGTACAAAACCTTTTTTGTGGACAATTTTATGTTCAATATTTATGTATAATATTTTTTGCAACTGCCCCCGTTGCAACCGTTTACGAGTTATTTACGAAAAAAAAAGCGACCTGTGAACTGATTGTGATTAACTTTCTTCCTTTAATATCGTTTTAAATATTGATCCTAGAGAAAAGTGTTCAGATGTTTTTTGCAGAAAATTTTATGGAGATTATTTATTCATAAAAACCTATTGTGCTATGGGACACCGTTTACGAGTTATTTACAAAAAACTAAAAAGGGACTTTAAAATTGATTATAATTGACTTACCGGATGCTTTGTCTTTTTAAATATTGATCCTAGCGAAAAGTGTTCTACGTGTTTCTTGTAGGAAATTTTATGTTTATTATTTGTGTAAAATTTGTTTTTGCTATGAGTCATACTTTTAAAATTATTAACGAAAAAATAAAAACAAGGAACCTTAGAATTTATTATAATTAACTTTCCCTCTTTATTATCTTTTTAAATATTGATCCCTGCTAAAAATGTACTAAATCTTTTTTTATCGAAAATGTTGCGTCGAACCGTTTACGAGTTATTTACGAAAAACTAAAAAAAGAGACCTTCAAAAAGTGATTATAATTAACTTTCCCGCCTTAATATCTCTTTGAATATTGATCCTAGCGAAAAATTGTACGGAATCTTTCTTGTAGGCAATTTTATGTAGATTACTTATGTTTAAGAAAATTTTTGCTATGCGCCACCGTTTAAGAGTTATTTACGAAAAACTAAAAAAAAGGGACCTTTAATATCAACTATCTCACTTCCAGTCAAGAATTCGATCAATCAACCGGCAATTTCGGATTCAGCGGGGTCTAATTAGGTTAAAAAACCCGGTTGCCAAAAAATAATATGTTTTGCCAGTCGAAATCGATTTTTACAAAAACATGATCAGTCAAGTATACACTCATATTGTATACATATAATTAATAATTATTTAGGTACACTCACCGACCTCACCGTCTTACCTACCATTTTTAGGGTTCCCTACCCAAAGGGTAAAACGGAACCCTATTAGTAAGACTCCGCTGTCCATCCGTTCGTCCGTCCGTCTGTCAGCAGGCTGTATCTCACGAACCGTGATAGCTAGACAGTTGAAATTTTCACAGATGATGTATTTCTGTTGCCGCTATAATAACAAATACTAAAAAGTACGGAACCCTCGGTGGGCTCAGTGGGCGAGTCCGACTCGCGCTTGTCCGGTTTTAAATTTCATTAAGTACTCATCAAAATTCGAATTTACTAATAAATCTTTTTCAATATTAATTGCCGAACAAAAATCTCGGAACTGACGATTCAGAATACCGATGTCGTCAGAATAAGGACGTAGACGTGCTGCGCGGGAATGGTGCGGTGCGCCGCGCGGGGCGCCCGCCTGCCCGTTCTACCACTCGTCTGCTTCACCCCCTTGAAAACGTAAAACTCGAGTATAAGAGCGCCTTAAATATTCTATACACTTTTTCGCTAGGATCAATCTTCTTCTCCTTCAACCTAGCGTTTTAGCTAAGCGTCCGGTCTTCAGCATCCTCTGGTGTGAGTAGATTTTATGTAGATTACTTATGTATCAGAACATTTTTTGGTACAGGCCACCGTTTACGAGTTATTTACAAAAAAATATTAACAATTGATCATATTTAACTTTTTACCTTAAATATTTTTTTAAATATTGATCCTAGCGAAAAAGTGTATAGAATATTTAATGTAGACAATTTTACGCAGATTACTTATGTATCAGAACATTTTTGCTACAAGTCACCGTTTACGAGTTATTTATAAAAAACTACAAAGGGACCTTTAAACCCGATGACTGATAAGTTCATCAGCGTCACATAACATAAATTGACCTCCGCATTGGATAGACAGCAACATTGAATGTTCCAGTAATCAAAGAAACTTAATTGCTAAATTGGAAATCAAAATAACTAAAATGGGCCAGAATCCCCAATTTTAAACTACTACGTTTTGTGCTCATCGATGTTAGTGTCGTAAGCGCCATCGACAATAAGGTCCCTTTTCATAGATAATACCACAAATATCCTTCACCATAAGAGGTACTCACAAAAAAGACCCGAATCAAATTGGATAAAGGGTCAACTTACTATGGAAAACCGACTATGGCGTTTTTAAAAATGGAGGAGTCGTGATACCTCGCGCTTAAACAAATAGTCGTATCGATACCATAAGAGTATTTTCTTTTTGAAACATATGTATTTACATAGTAAATGGCAGGAAATGGAGAAAAATTGTATTGCTGGTTTAGGCGGTATTTAGATAATATTTAGTTATTACTCGAGAATGAGTAGCGGAATTTCGTCAGCTTAGCTAAGAACTATCATGGCGCATTTTGCAAACATTCCCTTTTTTTGTTTGCACACAGAAAGTCTGGGTTCGATCCCCAGTAAGACAAATCTTTATGTATTTTTTTTTCCTTTTAATTCGATTTTTTTATTTTTTATATTGAATAAATTTAAAATTTTGTATTCTTGATTAATCAAACCGCTGTGTGGCGCTGTCATCGTGCACGGTCTCAATAAGCTATGCTCGCGAGGTCTACAGCTCACAGAGCCACTAGTTTTATTTTATTTTATTCATTAATTTCGTTATGCTTACTGCCTAAAATACATAGGTTAATGGACGACTCTTCTGTATCTGTATGCTAATTACAAGCTCCGTCAAATCAATAATTATAAAACCAGCGCCACCTCATAGGTGATTCGTGAACTATTTATCTTACTCGTATTGTACCGGACCGTAACCTACGGGCCTATTGTAGCGAGGCGTTCGTCGCAGGTTTGATCGTATTACCGATAGATGGCAATAGATTGAGGTGCAATGCGGCGGCTGACAAATCTACTGACATTAGACACTGACTTTAGGTATGTGAGTGTGCGTGAATGCAAGATATTGCAATATTTTGCAGTTTTATTCTCTGATTATTTAGATTAGACACTGTTGAGTATAACATGTTTCGATTTGGACGTAATATTTTTTATATACGACTATTTGTTTAAGCGCGAGGTATCACGACTCCTCCATTTTTAAAAAGGCCATAGTCGGTTTTCCATAGTAAGTTGGCCCTTAATCCAATTTGATTCGGGGTTTTTTCGTGAGAACACTATTTAAAAAAATTAAGCAAATCGCTTGAATATATCCCGATAAACAATACATTAAAAAACAGAAAAAATCATAACTCAAAAACTGTCACTAGGATGTTGATACTCAGCAAAAATATCCTTCACCATAAGAGGTACTCACAAAAAAGACCCGAATCAAATTGGATAAAGGGTCAACTTACTATGGAAAACCGACTATGGCCTTTTTAAAAACGGAGGAGTCGTGATACCTCGCGCTTAAACAAATAGTCGTATCGATACCATAAGAGTATTTTCTTTTTGAAACATATGTATTTACATAGTAAATGGCAGGAAATGGAGAAAAATTGTATTGCTGGTTTAGGCGGTATTTAGATAATATTTAGTTTTTACTCGAGAATGAGTAGCGGAATTTCGTCAGCTTAGCTAAGAACTATCATGGCGCATTTTGCAAACATTCCCTTTTTTTGTTTGCACACAGAAAGTCTGGGTTCGATCCCCAGTAAGACAAATCTTTATGTATTTTTTTTTCCTTTTAATTCGATTTTTTTACTTTTTTTTTATATTGAATAAATTTAAAATTTTGTATTCTTGATTAATCAAACCGCTGTGTGGCGCTGTCATCGTGCACGGTCTCAATAAGCTATGCTTGCGAGGTCTACAGCTCACAGAGCCACTAGTTTTATTTTATTTTATTCGTTAATTTCGTTATGCTTACTGCCTAAAATACATAGGTTAATGGACGAATCTTCTGTATCTGTATGCTAATTACAAGCTCCGTCAAATCAATAATTATAAAACCAGCGCCACCTCATAGGTGATTCGTGAACTATTTATCTTACTCGTATTGTACCGGACCGTAACCTACGGGCCTATTGTAGCGAGGCGTTCGTCGCAGGTTTGATCGTATTACCGATAGATGGCAATAGATTGAGGTGCAATGCGGCGGCTGCGTCTGGCCTGGCAAGCTAGCACCCTGCCCCTAGATGGCGCGCGGTTCGTAAACTGAGACGGCGTTCGAACCTAGGCGGTACTGATAATTCCGCTACTCGATGCTAGATGTCGGGGACTCCCTCTGGTCGCATAACAACTTTTGTCATATTTTTAATTGTCATAACACTTTATGTATAAAATTGTAAGTCATAAAAATCTTTAGTCAGAATTATTCCTGAGCATAACTGGGTTTTTGTCATAAACAGTGATCGGAATAGGCAGAGTATATTTACCTACACTTGGTAGAACAAAGTCATGAAGTGGAGACTTCCTTGCGATAACATTTTTTTCCGGGACTTCCCGGATTTAAAAATCAGTAAAATAAATAAAATCTCATAATGTATCCCCAATGTACGTAAAATTAAATAGTAACCACAACACTACAAGTTTGTACTATAGTTTACGAGTGATAATATAACATTATTGTATTTATATTATTTCAAACTTGTCCGTCTCTTTTACGCCAATACCAGCTGTGTTTAAGTGAAAGAGATAGAAATAACAGTATTACTATCTACTATGTTAATTGTTTTTTCCATTGTTATCGTCTAAAAGACAAAGCAGACGTCGTTATCACTTATCGCTGTTACCTGCAACCCTTTTTATGCATTAAATAGAAAGTTGACATCAGTTTCTTACTATCCCTTGTCGAGTACGTACGGAAGTGTAGATACTGTGTTTTTTGGATATTTGACATTTGCTTGTTTACTGGAATTTCGCCTGCTATACTTGATTACACACGGCCTGAACTCGGACACCGATTTTGCTTTGGTTGGATTTGGCGATTACTGGATACTGAAAACACCACGGATACTGCAAAACTACCAAGTTTCAAGGTAAGATAATGTTTTTATTATTTAACATTTTTATCCTTTTCATTGTGTGTTTTTATCAATCGAAAGTAAGAAAATAAAGGCTGAAATATATGGTCACGAACTATGACTATTGACTTGAGTCACTTGCCTATGTTCATAATTTGGCCGTGTAATGTATTAAACCTACATACATTATACTTACCGTACTGTACCTACATTAATAGACACGTGTAAGCTTGTAACGATTTAAATCATAAATATATGCGAAAAACACTGGTGTGCACTTGCCAGACTACAACTAAATTTGAGAAAACGGTTATAAACTGTACTCGGAGTTTGTACCTTAAAATGGGGTTTTGTGTTATTTGCAAGTTTGCACGTGTTGATTTTGATGAAATAATAATAACTTTGTACATAAAGAGACTTTATTAAAAATAAATATAGAAGAATTCGTTTATATATTGGTTGTTTTATTTTATGCCTATTTATTGTTTTGAAGCAGTTTGCATTGTTTTTTGTACTATTCAGAACAATATTAATTATTCGGTAAGTTCCCGGGACTTTAGTCCCGCAAAAAAATTTTGTCGTAAGGAAGTCTTCACTTTTTATCTATGTTCTACCAAGTGTAGGTAAATATACTCTGCCTATTCCGATCACTGGTCATAAATTAGTTATGTCATAATTTTTGTAGTCATTAATTTAATTCGCATAAATTTTTAAGTCATCTGCTTGATATCCATAATTGTTTTTCGTTCGAAGTATTGCAGTGCATAGTATTAATATAGACATAAAAAATTAAGTCATATATTTAGTGGTCATAAAAGAAACTAATCAGTAATCATAATAGGTAGGTTAGGTTCGTTAGGTTGCTTTAGATGCCCGAAGGGTAAACTACGCAGGAATAGGAGCCCCGCGCGAGCGGGGCTCCGTCGAATTAAGTGTTTGGACGGAGATTAGGGAAAAGGTTTTTTTCGAGGAGTTGTTGAGAGGCTAAAATTAGTTTCTTAAATTATTTATGTAAGCCATTATGGTTGAAAATTATTATGCTACAAAACGTTATACGTAAAAACCTTATAAATATCGATAAATATGCTTTTAGCTGGTATGAGATTTGATTCATTATAATCAAAACCTATATGCACAAAAAATGTATGATAACTAGGGCTTGCAATTCGAATATTCGAATATGTCGAATATTCGACCTGTTTTGATATTCGAATATTCGGCCGCTCAGGTTTCGAATATTCGAATATTTTTTATTACTAGGTAAAATCTATTTTCATCCGTTATAGTTACAGTTTCTGTGTATTTTGCCGGGTATTAACAGTGAATGAGGAACCGTAGGTACCCAAATGCGAAGGAAATAATGTTTTTACTGTATTCCTCTCAATAGGCTTCGTGAATACAGTTAAACCTAAGAACCTAACTCAATTTCAAAGGAAACGAAATCAAAAAGTATGTTTTATTACGGTGCGGCTAATGCTTTTTCTAGGTACAAGTAACTTTACGTAAGTTTTAAGATAAAGGGTCATTTTGTTTATTGAGTAAAAGCGTACCTTAAGCGAATATTCGAAGTCTAAACCTTGCCCTTTATCGCAATTCACAAATTTGATCATACCAAACCTACCGAACTAGGTAATCTAACCATGCACCTTTAGCTAACGAATGATCCACCCCGTAGTCAGCCAACTTTTTCCCTTAAATATTCCAATACCAATTATATAACTTATTATATAACAGCCGACCATTAGGAATCAAGACTAAACTTGCCAAGACTAATAAAGTCAATAAAGATTCAAAATACACTGGAATTAAAGGCCATTTTACAGGCTTCTTAACGACAAGAAGTTAATTTAAATCAGAAAATGATTAGTAATTACCTACTAAAATGTTTTCTCTCTTACATACGTGTTTGGATGGTTAAAGTTATATTAATTCACGCAACGACGCATTTATAATAAAAAGTTTTATCAAGAAATATTGAAAATGTCTAATTTTTGCGTTTTAGGTACTTACTTGCTTTTATAAACGTGGGTATTTCAGAGTAGGATGATAAAATCTAGTCAATAAGTGGATTTCTGCAAAATATCATTAATTTTAGCAATATGTGAAAAAAGCTTTTGAATAAAACGATAATAAACCGATTTTTCGTTCCTTTTCTTATTTTTTTTAAATATTCGAATAATTATTCGAATATTCGAATATCTCGTCAGAAAAAGTCGAATATTCGAATACCTGAAAGTTTCGAATATTTGCAAGCCCTAATGATAACTGCTGAGTATGTCATCAAATATTATGGCTAAAAATGTATGACACAATATAATATGACTTTTCATTTGTATGCGCAGTGATGATTATGACACAAGTTGTTATGCGCATCAAAGATATGACCTAAACTTGTATGCAACCCAATATGGACCCTAGATGTCGACTGCGAAAATAATAGTCGTTTTGGTACTAAAACTGATGTATGGAGGGAGCACTTTATTTTTTTTACTATGTAGTTTGCATAATAAGTAAAAAATACCGGACAAGTGCGAGTCGGACTCGCCCACCGAGGGTTACGTACTTTGTAGTATTTGTTGTTATAGCGGCAACAGAAATAAATCATCTGTGAAAATTTTAACTGCCTAGCTATCACGGTTCATGAGATACAGCCTGGTGACAGACGGACGGACGGACGGACAGCATAGTCTTAGTAATAGGGTCCCGTTTTTACCCTTTACTGAGACCCTATTACTATGTCTCCGCTGTCCGGCCGTCCGTCCGTCCGTCCGTCCGTCTGTCACCAGGCTGTATCTTATGAACCGTGATAGCTAGGCAGCAGTGTGGGGCGTAATTAATTACTCGTGTAATTTAATTACATTGTAATAAAATTGTTTGTAATTTAATTACATAAAATTTATAAACATGTAATTAAATTTTCTGTGTATTTTGCAATTGTAATTACATTAATTAGTAATTAAATTACTCAATTACTTTTAATTTGTTTTAATAATCTATACATATATATAAATGCAAGTGTCCTGACTGACTGATTCATCAACGCAGAGCCGAAACTACAAAAGATAGAAAGTTGTAATTTGCACACTAGATTACATTTATAAAGTGTACAAGAGATAAGAAGCGATTTTGAGAAATTCAACCCCTAAGGGGGTTAAAAAGGGGATGAAAGTTCGTCTTGGGGTGCAAATTTTATTTTAAGCTAGGAACTTGAAACTTTGCAAAAAGATATTAAATTAAATTACAAGAAAACTCATTTCAGCGTTTTTGAAAATTCATCCCTTAACGTGGTGCAAAAACTGCAAAAGGAGTTGAAAGTTTGTATGAATATCAAACATTTTTTTTCAAGCTTTCTAGCTAGGAACTTCAAACTTGGTAAAAGGGCATTAACATTATATTAAAAGTTTGTATTATAAAGTTTGCATCGATGAAAATTATAGGTACTCAAGATGTAAAATGTTCAAGATAAGAGTCCACGCGGACGAAGTCGCGGGCAACAGGTAGTTTATAAATATGTACCTACTTCATTTTAATATTGCGATTATTACAGTACCATTCCTTACTTTTTGAACTGGTAACATATTAACAAATATTCCTTGAAATGTTTATATACCTGAGAATTGAGGGGTCAAATTTTGCCGGAAATGGTTTATAATAAGCTAAATACTATATTTTGTGAATTAGATATCCTTACGTTATTACCATCTATCGAGCAAATTAGGCACTACTTAGTTAGGTCACCTGTGTTACAGTGACATCTTTGTTTGTTATTATTAAACTTAACTTCGCCATCTTGTTTGACACGGATGTCACAGATAGTGTAAAGGTAACTTACACAAACAAGCGTTGAGCAAAATTTTCTTAATATTTGACTGAATTTATAAATAATATTATTGAATAACTGGTCATTATTTTTCAGTTGCCAATTCAAACGATCCATATTTCCCTGAATATCAAGGTTTAAAAGTGCGGGAAATCAAGTTATTAAGAGAAAATCTGTCAATACAATTGTATGAAATTTGGATAAGGAGAACCACCTTAAATACGACAACCTGATAAGAAAACGCAAACATAATCGAAGAGTTTGTATACTACATTGAAAAACACCGACTGAGTACAGAACTTACCACACACATTGCTAATTTTTGACAGGAAGTACCATTTGGTAAATGTTGATATTTAGGCAAGTAGTAGGCCAATGTCTGGCCTACAACTAGAAAAAAAATTAGAGGTGTCACGATTAGTAATCGTCGTGTTGTTAAAAATACCAGCAATTTTGTTTTTATCAATTTCGTTTAATAAGTACCTACATATTCTATTTTTTACCTAACCCAACCTCCGCTTTAGAAAATTTCCATCAAACATGGATTAATGACAACTAACCCATGCAGGCAGATAATTCATGCCTCGCGACAATAATTACTGCCTTTTGTGTGTCCACTAACTCTACCAACTATACTGTATGAATGACTAAGGCCCACCTGCACCATTCCACTAACCCGGGGTTAACCGGTTAAACCTGGAGTTTCCATGGTTGCCAGTATAATTTCACACTGGGTTAACGGTTTAACCTGTTAACCCCGGGTTAGTGGGATGGTGCAAGCGGGCCTAAGTAATTTAAAAAGGATTTTAATTCCTTACCATATTTTTGGGAAACATGGCATCAAGCATAGTAGTACACAACCATCAAGCACGTTTCTTAAGTAGGTTCATATAAATTACGCTATTATTTCGTAATAGCTTTTGCCCGCGACTTCGTCCGCGTGATGGATTTAAATCCGCCAGCAGTTAGTAAGTATAGTGCCTGGATAAAATCTAATGGCAATAATTTTAAGCATAATATAAATGCTTAATTGCTTACACCAGTTAACATTTTCCCATTTCCACCCTCCTTGTCACCCTCTTTAGGGATGACTACCGACATAAAAACTGCCCTTCCCCTGGAATTAAACTATCTCTATGCCAAATTTAAACTAAATCCATTCCACCGTTTAAGCATGAAGAGGTAACAGACAGACAGACAGACAGACACACATTCGCATAATATTAGTATATGGATACTTATATGTTCCGAAGCCTCTTAGATGTGCTATTGATCGCTGTAGAATGTAGATAAAGTTCTAAGTAGATAAGTTCGCTAAGGGCTCGGTTACATGTACCGAGTAGAGTGGCGAGACAGTAAAACGAAGTATGGAATTTTTACTCGGCCGAGTATCAATTTCATACTACGTTTTACTGTCTCGCCACTCTACTCGGTACGTGCGATCCTGGCATAAATCTCAAATGGAACTTGCCTAACTCGATATTCACGCTACGAATAAAATTTGAAGACAATACGAATACGTCACCTTTTACAGAATTGGAGCTTGATTCCCCAAAGGCTTCGGAGACGCAGCTCCTACTTACTGGCGTCATAAAAGGGCGCGGGAGCTTCCGTTCCTTGTGCATATGCGTGCTGTCGGGTCCTATATAGATATATAGGTAGTCAAAACACTGAGATTTATTGAATTCCGACAACTTCGGGGCATGGCTAAGTATTATCAAAGACATATGTAACTTCGTATAAGACGAATAAAGTCTAAGGAAAAAACGTGCCTCGGAATTCAAGTAAAAGTCATTCTCGAATAGATGCCGCACACACCTTTAGCCTATCCTCGGCTAGATGGCGTGACGACACCGTTTCATATTTAACAATTTTAACACATAGATATCAGTGAATGAACATGGATCAAAATGATATAAAAATAATAAAATCATTTATCCATATAAGTATATACATTTTTTGATAACTTTATACGTTTTCATTTTGAGTTTTAGTCGTGTGTCGATAGATGGCAGTAAATTTACAGTGACTACAAAATTTACAATGACAGGACCCCTCTATACTATCTATTCTTTTTGGTATTATGTACCTTTTAAGGAGATTATTTAAATGGCATAGTTTTGTTAAGTGTTGAAGCCTTACAATGATAAATGAAACGCCGGTGACCAATATATAAACTACACTAAATGCTATATTTAATTCTTAAATCTAAGTTGAAACTATGTAAGTGTTGGACGCCCAGTTGAGTTAACGCGCGTCGGGTTTGGATTCTTGCTAATCTGAAAGTACGCTGGCTGGGGCAAATGCTGATATGCTAACTTTCTAGGTTCGAGACGGTGTATAAGACTGACCTTGAAGGGCATGTCCATAGGCTAAAAAAAAAATAAGTTCAAAAACTAAAACCCGGCTACTGCAAATCGCGCTTTTAAAAGGTGTGAAACAAGATAGAATTCTTATCTGAAATTATTAAAGAGGAAATATTAAAAATGTTATCATTTTTTTTATAAAAAAATACAACGTAATATAATTTACTACATTTTTTATATATTGCTGAGGCGAGTGCGACAGAGTCCCAATAGCATTCTGAATGTGATTGCAGACAAGTTTGATTGCCCGATCATTGTATACTGGCTAGGGCAAGTTAAAAGTGTGGCAGTACATTTTGTTGATTAATTATAGTTTTAACATACCTATGTGTTCTTAGTTTTTTTTTTAGTTTTTAGTTGTAGTTTTAATTTTAATCTATCTTAGTCTAGGCACTAACATAGTTTTAATTATTTTAATTATTGTAATTTAATTTAATAACTGTATACTAATACCCTATGGAGTCATGTGCTTCGAAATAAAGATTTTATTATTATTATTAACTATGCCGATGCCGGTCACCTTTTAGATATTATTTTATTAAAAATGTAAGTACTTTATCTGAGTGTTTACTTAGCCTCTAGCACTTACCCTTTCGCTGTAATGTCATTCACAAACAAAACAGTAAATAATGTTCATAATTTCCTTATAAACTCATAAATAACTGTCTCAACTGTGATTGCATTTTGCATCTAATTTGACATTTACAATTTCAATTACTGGCGGGTACTTACATTATTCGGATAACAACCTTATCCATGGTCTAATAAAACATGGTCTTCCATTCCCAGAGTGACACGCGATTACGTCACAATAACATTGCCACTTTATTTCAACATAACATGTTACATGGGTACATTATACCTATGGTTAATAAGTTAAAATATTTCTTTATAATTTTATAATTTTCATTTATATGTATTTTAGCTTAAATTTTACAATAACACGTCATTTTTAATTACTCGTTAGCAATATCTTCCGATTCACGAAAGAAATTTCAGACTTTCGGGTAATTCTGTTTATACTACTGGCAACACAGGATAGCTCTGTGGACATTTGACAATTCGGATCTAGATAACTTCATGCCCTGACCGTCATCCTTGTCGAACGCGTGTTAATTGTTATTTCCTTCTCGCTCAGTGTCAGCAGTCGCAGTGTTTTCCAAACTTTGCACGTCGTAAGCTTGGTAATTAATGTGTAACTGTGAATTAGTTTTTTAAACGTTTGTCTTGTATAGATAAATAAAGTTTAATTTAATACATTAGATTTGTTTTATTTTACTATGTTTCTACATAAATAACTTAAAATTAATGCCGTTAAAATAATTTTCACCGTTGGTTAAAATTCTCCCACATTTCAAAGTTTGAGAACCTGTAAACAGCATGATGACGTAGGCGCGTGTCAGTTAGGTCATACGCGAATCTCGGAATGGAGTACCAGGCGGAGTATATTATTATACCATGACCTTATCTATCTTTCGAAGACATCAGCTGGAATGACTTGTCGAACGTAATGAATCAATATGTTGATACTGTTGATAGGTATTAGTAAGGTAAATTTCCTTAACAATATAGAAAAAGATGATGCGCCACTAGGATTGGAATCCTCCTCCATCCGATCGCAAGTCTAATGTTGTACCGCTGCGCTGAGCCGTCGTCGGCCTAAGCTACCTACGTAACCTATGCAAAAATAAACCCTGTTACTTGCTAAATAATATACAATTTTCTATGACCCAGTTAAATACGACTTACGATAACAATATAACAGTTTATTTAAAAGTTTTTTTTTATACGAGTAACAGTGTATAGAAAATAACACGGGTCTCTATTGTTTCCCGTAAAGTTTTAAGTCATAATGTATTGTTTGTCCGCCGGATGGATGGATATTGTGTAAAGCGGAATTGAAAATGTAAAACCAATAAAACAAGGAAACTAAAGGAAGTATTTAATTGGAACCCGAGCTTTCCCTTTTACCGACTGAGCGAAAGCGAGCGAAGCGTCTCCGTTTCAGCTTAGGCAAATTATATGGCCTTCCATACAGCATGGTTAATGCTTCAAGTGTATTAAGGTCCTTTTTAGGGTTCCGTAGCCAAATGGCAAAAAACGGAACCCTTATGGATTCGTCATGTCTGTCCGTCTGTATGTCTGTCTGTCCGTGTATGTCACAGCCACATTTTTCGGAAACTATAATAACTATACTGTTGAAACTTGGTAAGTAGATGTATTATGTGAACCGCATTAAGATTTTCATACAAAAATACAAAAAAAAACAATACATTTTGGGGGTTCCCCATACTTAGAACTGAAACTCAATTTTTTTTTTCATCAGACCCATACATGTGGGTTGTCTATATATAGGTCTTCAAAACTGATATTGAGGTTTCTAATATCATTTTCTTCTAAACTGAATAGTTTGCGCGAGAGACACTTCCAAAGTGGTAAAATGTGTCTCCACCCCCCCCCCCCGTAACTTCTAAAATAACAGAATGATAAAACTAAAACATATATATGATGTAAGTACATTACCATGCATACTTCCACCGAAAATTGGTTTGAACGAGATCTAGTAGAAGTATTTTTTTTTAATAGGTACGTCATAAATCGTAAACCGCCATTTTATTATGCTACTTGTTGCTACGGAACCCTTCATGGGCGAGTGCGACTCGCACTTGGCCGCTTTTATGATATTTTATTTATCTGAAATTCTGACAGAAAGGTTCTTATTGCACATGAAGCATAATGAGGACCCTGCTCTAATGGAAAGATGGTGCTTGGCGGGTTGGATTGCTCTATCGATTCTCATGAAATTTTTGAGCAGCTATGATAATTATAATTATATTAAATAAATAAATAATATAGGTAGGACATTCTTTCTTACACAGATTGACTAAGTCCCACAGTAAGCTCAAGAAGGCTTGTGTTGTGAGTACTCAGACAATGATATATATAATATATAAATATGTACTTAAATACATAGAAAACAATCATGACTCAGGAACAAATATCTGTGTCATCACACAAATAAATGCCCGTACTGGGATTTGAACCCAGGACCATCGACGTCACATTAGTTTAAACCTAGTATTGCATGATAATTACTTTAAAGTTTAAATCATTTACTTTGCTATTATAATTACTGTAATTGTAAATTGTATTTAGTTATTAAGTTTAGTTATTAAGTAACATGTCCTGTATTGTATACCCTAGCAGGGTGTCATGCACCTACGAAGACTAAAATGTAAGACCTATTGTACTGATGAGCATGAGAACAATGGATTAAATGAATATGAATATGAATATGAATATGCAGGGTCACTACCCACTAGGCCAGACTGGTCGTCAACATGTAGGTATAGGTTCTTAGACTTTTTTATTAAATTAGGTATTACACCTTTTTTTTTAGGGTTCCGTATTTCAAAATGGCGTGACGTGATCATGTGACCAAGGGGATCGCAAGGCAGCTCGCTAAGGCTCTATGTTGAAGTTTGAAGTTTAAATATTATTATTGTTTCTAAGTTTTTCTGGTTTACCAACTTTTCAATTTATATTATAATATTCTGTTATTTATATGCATTAAATAGAGTATGGTTACTGAATTACTACACAAATATTTGGCGGGAAATTCAAAAAATCTTGGGCTGGTCACACTTTGTGTGTAGTAGAAATTATAGTTTTAATACTAGAAAATATTTTAGATTTTCCGTCCCACGTAAGGTACCTAAGGATATAAGTTAAATATACGTTGACGTGCACTCAAAGTCGGCTCACATAATGTCTACCACTATGTAAAGTACAGTCAAGGATAGACACATTATGTTAACACTTTCTCACCATACCTATACCACTGTAACAAGACGAAAAATGAAATGTAGTGTAAATAAGACCTAGCTCGATAATACCGTAATATTACTCCATCACCAAATCAAAACATAATTACTATGCCAAATATGCTTATTGCTAAGTATCAAAATATTTATAGACCACCAACCTCCTAATTCGTTTACATTTGTTTAGGAGTTGTAAACATTGCAGTTTTTCGTTATACAGCGCTACACGTCGACATCGCACATTGTCGTAATTATTTACTAGCTTAAATAATACTTTGCGAACCTCACTCAGATTATTCATTGTTAATATTATTTGAAATAAACACCTTATAAACCGCAACCAATTTGAATGAATGACAACTGACTTTTAGCTTTTTTTTTAATCATAGACAATTGGTGATACAACAACGAAATATTTGGCTAGCCAGACTCTATTTAATATACCTATAGGACCATGCGTCAGAATGATCATGAATGAATGGTTGAAAAAAGTTTTATTTACTTAATTACGCATCTATATTAAAAAGTAATCCAGACACACAAAAGTATCATAACTAGTAATAACTAGTTACTAATTATTCCTAATAATAACTAAGGGACCGAGCTTTGCCCGGAAAACATGTAAAAACTCAAAAATGCGCGTTTCTCCAGAGAAAAGACCAAGAAGATAAACTAGATCGATTTTTTCGCCTAGACAAGATAATTAAAAACATACCTACTTTGTCGCTCTTTTGCGAATTTGTATTCATAAGGATAAAATTTCATGACTTTTTTTATTAATCGGTGCAGATTATATTTCGTCAACGTAAGGGTGTCATGAAAGCGTTAGAGATGGGGATATTCGATTTATCACTGTTATCACGCAACTTATGCAGGCCCACTAATATCAGGTAGGCGTTGACTGGTAGCATCGGCCAATAACGGTCGCGGCTAACCCTCATTGGTTAAACGACCCAGGATCGGTAGAACCGACTCTGCCTGTGTTCATTACTATACATAGTTCCGACCAGTCTTCGTGTGGAGTTGCACTTGATTGCACGCGTCCACGTCATCTCTTCGTCGACTCGCGGTAAAGTGACACCGAGAGAAAAGGTAAGTTCTGCTGTGGCGTCATTTGGATGGTGTTTAGCAAAAATGTGTCAACCCACATTAGGGTGGTTCAAAAAACATTTTTTTTTATTTTCCAACGGGGCTCCCCCTTATTTTGTAACACTTATTATGCTGATAAAATACACCAAGTTTCGTAATTTTATCTCAACTACAAGGGGGTGCTCAACCACTTTGAAAATTTTGTATGTTGTATTAAAACCAAAAAAAACAAGTTTTATTCAGAAATTTATTTACTTAAGTATCTGTTTTCACATTATTTGCACATGTGATTTATAAGTTTTTAAGTAGAAAAACATTTTTATTTCTATTTTTTACAATTTTTCAAAAGTAAGATTTTTAGAATTTCACCTAAAAAATCATAACAAATAAATAAAAATGGTTTTTCACCAAATAACTTTTAAATCACACTTTCACATAATGTGAAAACTACTACTGTAGCACCAGCAAACTCAACTTCGACCCAAAATAACCACGACGCGTAACGCAGGTAGCAGATCCCGCCGGCCCTTCCGCTAAGCGCCGGCGCCTCGCAGTTTTTCTATAGTGCACTGGCCGCGCGTTCCAGTAATGCCGCCGCCACGCCATTTTTTCTCTACGATGCAATTGTCGCGCGCTCCAGATTCGCGCGCCAAACATCGGTTACACCCCCACCGCGAGGTGACGCCGAGCCCCGAGAGCGTCGCTTCACCCACGCGGTCAAGTAGTATAAAAGATCGCCGGGTCACGACCCAAATCAGTTGACATCCCAGTCGGCTCCTAACTAGGACCTTGCTCTAGGCACGGCAGTCCCGAATCACACATTGCGTAAACCCTATATGGTCGCAATTCCGATTCACACGGCTGTCTACTAGACCAAGTCCTCCAAGCGAACTCCTTACTAATACGGAGCAAGCCCGTCCAGATCACACATTGCATAAACCCTCTACGGTCGCAATTCCGATCACACACGGTGTAACTCCTACCCTAGTAAGGCGTAAGCCCAGTGCGGAGTACGTCTCGTCACATCGTTAATTCGCCATACCCGTATCACCTATACGGTCGGTCGCCTACCTAAGTAAACGAACAGTTTGAATTCGCGTAGTGAACAGTGAACATATGTAACAAAGACAATTGTGCAGTGCTAGTGTCATTACGGACTTCATCATCGGTACTTTATAAGATAACTGTGTAACTATACTCTGTGTGTGTGCTCAATAAAATTCTTATTGGAAGATCTGTCTTGTTTCTGATTAGCCAGGCCTGAACCCATCACCATCTAATAAGAGTGCCAACTAGGTAGAAACCATCTAACTAGTCAGCGCTCTCACGAGGGAACCTCACCATCACCCCCTCGTGTTTTACAACTGGCGCCCAACTAAGTGGCCCTGGCTTCAGAACCCAAGACGAGAGCGCAACACAGAGCGAAGATGGCCCTCAGCATAACCGAGGAGCAGCTGCAGCGCATCATCGCAGCGTTAGCACCGGCAACCAAAGGGGGATCCTTCGCGCAGTGCAGGGCGACGTACGACGGAACCGGCGAAAACGAGGCTGTAGAGACATTCCTCTCAGCGATCAATGTCTATAAGAAATTGGAAGACATTACAGACGAGAACGCATTGGAAGGGCTCACCCTACTACTAAAAGGGGACGCCGCTATCTGGTGGGAAGGCGCCAAGTCGGATATCAAAACCTGGACAGACTTCCAGAACCGACTTAGGCATGCGTTCGCTCCCAAGGTACCTGCTGACGTCCTGTATCAACGGATTATAGAGCAGAAACAGGATGCGAAGACCCCCACCGAGAAGTTCGTCGCGAGGAAGAGGGCACTCATAGCGCAGCTGCCCGCACCAACCCCGCCGGAGAACCATCAGTTACACATGATCTATGGTCAACTCCACCTAAGCATCCGGGAAATGGTGCCAAGAAGCTCATTCAACACTATTGAAGAGCTCCTGAAACTTGCGCGTAGCGCAGAAGAAATCCTACTGGAGAAGAGGCCCAGCTGGGAACGGAAGGTTCCCCCACTACCTGCAATCGAGAACAGGAACGCCTCTGGACGCCTTCAATGTGATTACTGTCGCAAGCATGGACACGTGGAGGCAGATTGCCGAACCAAGCGGCGCCAACAATCATCGAACTCGTCCGCAGGGGGAGAGGAGAGCAAGAAGGCGCCACCAGCAGTATCAGCACCAGCCGGGATCATTTGTTATGGGTGTGGGAAACCTGGCGTCGTTCGCAGCAAGTGTCCCACCTGCTCGGGAAAACCGCCCTCATCAGCCCAGGATCCGGAATTCAGCTTCTGGGGACCAGCCGCCCCGAGTGACATTCGACCTCGCCCTACGGTGAAATTCAAAGTTGGCAGAGTACCCGGGGTCGGATACATCGACACAGGACACTCGTCCGCAACTTACTTAACATTCGGTAGAGAATTAAGGACACCGGATGACGCATCAAGAGATCTACGACAGATCGTAAGGTCAGAGAATTTTGTCCCTGAAATCACGCCAAAACTACTACAGATGGCAGATACCATAAAAGAAGCTCGTGAAATGAGCGAAGAAAAAGAAGAAAGAAGAAAAGAAGCAATGGACAAAAAGCGCCGAGAAGCTCCGAGATATCAACCTGGGGATTTGGTGATGGTCACCAATCATGCGACTAGCAATTCAGCTCGTGGAGTGAGTGCGAAGCTAGCACCACGAAGAGATGGTCCCTACGTTATTCTGCAGCGCCACGGGCCAGCTTCATATGAAGTCACACGTAATGGTGACTCTCTGGAAAAGGTTGGGGTCTATCACGCCTCAGCACTGACGCCGTATCATGGGAATATGGACACCCCGCCAGAGCCGCTGCAGCCTATCAGAAAGCGAGGTCGACCAAAGAAGATGTCGAAAGCAGGCAAGGAAAAGGTGCTACCACTTACTGACTCCTCGTCGGGACGTCGTCGGAGCCAGAGGGGGAGACTGTAGCACCAGCAAACTCAACTTCGACCCAAAATAACCACGACGCGTAACGCAGGTAGCAGATCCCGCCGGCCCTTCCGCTAAGCGCCGGCGCCTCGCAGTTTTTCTATAGTGCACTGGCCGCGCGTTCCAGTAATGCCGCCGCCACGCCATTTTTTCTCTACGATGCAATTGTCGCGCGCTCCAGATTCGCGCGCCAAACATCGGTTACACCCCCACCGCGAGGTGACGCCGAGCCCCGAGAGCGTCGCTTCACCCACGCGGTCAAGTAGTATAAAAGATCGCCGGGTCACGACCCAAATCAGTTGACATCCCAGTCGGCTCCTAACTAGGACCTTGCTCTAGGCACGGCAGTCCCGAATCACACATTGCGTAAACCCTATATGGTCGCAATTCCGATTCACACGGCTGTCTACTAGACCAAGTCCTCCAAGCGAACTCCTTACTAATACGGAGCAAGCCCGTCCAGATCACACATTGCATAAACCCTCTACGGTCGCAATTCCGATCACACACGGTGTAACTCCTACCCTAGTAAGGCGTAAGCCCAGTGCGGAGTACGTCTCGTCACATCGTTAATTCGCCATACCCGTATCACCTATACGGTCGGTCGCCTACCTAAGTAAACGAACAGTTTGAATTCGCGTAGTGAACAGTGAACATATGTAACAAAGACAATTGTGCAGTGCTAGTGTCATTACGGACTTCATCATCGGTACTTTATAAGATAACTGTGTAACTATACTCTGTGTGTGTGCTCAATAAAATTCTTATTGGAAGATCTGTCTTGTTTCTGATTAGCCAGGCCTGAACCCATCACCATCTAATAAGAGTGCCAACTAGGTAGAAACCATCTAACTAGTCAGCGCTCTCACGAGGGAACCTCACCATCACCCCCTCGTGTTTTACACTACTTACTTAAAACTCAAAAAAATAATAACTTGATTTTTTTGGATTTCATACAACTTTGAAAAAGTGTTTGAGCACCCCCTTGTAGTTGAGATAAGATTACAAATCTTGGCATGTTTAGTCAACATAACAAGTGTAACAAAATGAGAGGGTGCCGCTTCTTCCAGCTAGAGTTTGAATTTTTCCCATACAAATGTGAACCACCCTAACCCACATTAATTTTTCAATAAAATGTCAAATGTAAGCGTATGTTTTTTTTGAGTTGATATCTAATTGCAAAATGAATGTGGGTTAACACATTATTGCGTATCAGCATCCATTTACGAAAAACTAAAAATAGGGACCTGGAAATTGATTATAATTAACTTACCCCCTTTAACCTCATTCAATATTGATAGTAGCGAAAAAGTGTACAGAACCTTTTCTTGTGGACAATTTATGTTAAATATTTGTGTATTAAGTATATTTTTTCACCACAAGCGACCAGACTTCTTGAAAATGTTAGAGTACAAAAAACAATGTTTGCTATAAAAATTCTCAAATAGGCCTACTAACCGATAGGCAATACAGTTTTTCCATAGCCAAGGTGTATTTTTAGAAGACCTTAATCCAAAAAATTACATTGTACTCTAACATTTTCAAGAAGTCTGGTCGCTTGTGATGAAAAAAAAAATGGATAGAGAACAGAGTGGCCAACTTTCTTAAAAATAGTTTATCTAATACTGATTCTAAAATGGTATCACACATGCCATTTACATTTCTACAAACAAAGATATGGCCTAGATGGTGATTAAAGTGAAGTATGGTGCTAACTAGTAAAAAAGACATAAAAGTGCGATTATCTCGAAAACCACGAAACTTTTACTGGACCTATAAGTGCATTTTCTGGACCACCCTAAGGTGCCCTGTCGATGGTTAGAAGGTTGTCCATTAATTACTGGACTTGACATGAGTATAAAAAGTTATAAACAAAAAAGGGGGGAAAAGTAGATTTTTTTTCCCCAATATCTCAAAAGGTATTAATATTAAATATTAATTTAAGAAACCAAAATTAATATTATAGCAGAGGAGAATATTTCCAATCAAACATTCCATACTTGCGGAACTCTATCCATTATTTTATACTTTTTATTCAACTGAACACAGCCCTCCACCTCCGCGTCTCATTTTCGAGAAACGCGCGGCATGAAAAAACTATTACGTAACATAAAATATAATTTGAAAGATATTAAATATTTATTGATTTTTTTTTAATAATGGTGTATTTAAAACATGTTAACAAATGTATTACTTGTATAAAGGGTCTAGCCGCAATCCTATAGTGAAACTGCCCCTGGCTGAAATGTATACCTTTCTTAGGCGCGTTTATTTGCCTTATTATAAGATATCGTTTTACCAAAGGCCATAGTCGGTTTTCCATAGTAAGTTGGCCCTTAAATCAATTCGATTCGGTTTTTTTTTATAAGTACTTCTTATGGTGAAGGCTATTTTGGCTGAGTATCAACATCCTACTAGTGATAGTTTTTGACTTATGATTTTATGTTTTTTTTTTTAATGTATGGTTTTTCGGCCTACATTGGCCTACTACTTGCCTAAATATCTAAATTTTCCAAACGGTACTTCCTGTCAAAAATTAGCAATGTGTGTGGTCAAGTTCTGTACTCAATCGGTGTTTTTCAATGTTGTATATGGCCTTTCAAGCCTAGAATACCCTTGGTTTGGCAAAAAAATATTTTTTTTTTTTCAAAATCGTTTTTATTTTTTTGTAGCTAAACTAGCGGTTCTATTATTCTGAAATTTGAATGTTATATGCACCTAATAGTAGTTCATTTAAAAAAGAAACAAGATTGTAACTTGTTTATAAAGGCTTACAAATATATTTTTAATTTTTTAAACTTTTTTTTAATACTTGTGAGATAGTGACAATCTCAATTTTTTGTTATTTAATGCAGAATATTATTGCATAAAATATATTTTTTGTATAAAAATCCATTTGTTGCAACAAGGTAAAAGCATACAGGCCGTCCTTCTTACGTACTTTAGGGTGGTTCGCGTATGTATGGGAAAAATTCAAACTCTAGCTAAAAGAAGCGGCACCCCCATACTTGGTTACACTTATTATGCTGATAATGAACACCAATGTACACCAAGTTTTGTAACTTTATTTCAACTACAAGGGGAAGCTCAACCACTTAGAAAATTTTCAACGTTGTATGAAATCCAAAAATAATTAGAATAATAGAAATAATAATAATAGAATAGGAGAAAGTATTTGCATACTCAGCTCAACGCAATCAAAACTCAATTTAGACGCAGCAATCGTTTTCAAAACCGACTACCGGTTTTGTAGCGTAATAAGTCTTATACGGTTCTAACCTAAAATTGCACTCATTTGATCGTTAGCTGCACAGTATTCTTAATTTAATTAAAGTTTTAGTTTACTTACGCGTTAGTTTTCCGTATTTGAACACACACGAGCACTGTTTGGTCACAGGTCACGTTCACACAGAGTTCGAGCAAACACCCGGCGACCGGCGTGGTGAACCGCGCGCGGCTAACTGAGTGAGCCCATGGTCTAATAAAACATGGTCTTCCATTCCCAGAGTGACACGGGCCTACGTCACAATAACATTGCCACTTTATTTCAACATAACATGTTACATGGGTACATTATACCTATGGTTAATAAGTTAAAATATTTCTTTATAATTTTATAATTTTCATTTATATGTATTTTAGCTTAAATTTTACAATAACACGTCATTTTTAATTACTCGTTAGCAATATCTTCTGATTCACGAAAGAAATTTCAGACTTTCGGGTAATTCTGTTTATACTACTGGCAACACAGGATAGCGCTGGGCACATTTGACAATTCGGATCTAGATAACTTCATGCCCTGACCGTCATCCTTGTCGAACGCGTGTTAATTGTTATTTCCTTCTCGCTCAGTGTCAGCAGTCGCAGTGTTTTCCAAACTTTTCACGTCGTAAGCTTGGTAATTAATGTGTAACTGTGAATTAGTTTTTCAAACGTTTGTCTTGTGTAGATAAATAAAGTTTAATTTAATACATTAGATTTGTTTTATTTTACTATGTTTCTACATGAATAACTTAAAATTAATGCCGTTAAAATAATTTTCACCGTTGGTTAAAATTCTCCCACATTTCAAAGTTTGAGAACCTGTAAACAGCATGATGACGTAGGCGCGTGTCAGTTAGGTCATACGCGAATCTCGGAATGGAGTACCAGGCGGAGTATATTATTATACCATGAGTGAGCCTACGTTACGGCCGGCAATCTCCCACTCACTTCGGATTCGGATTCCTGTAGACAAGATTTTGTTTTAGATTTTAATTACTTTAATTGCAATGAAATCCTCTTACAATTTCTATCTCTTTTTTTCTAGATCAACAGATTTTCTAGTTTAGATGTTATGATGGGGTTATGTTCGTAGTACGTAGGTATATTTCGTGTAATTTCTTCGTGTAGGTAGAGGGAGGGCTCCATAAACTATGCAACAAATCTCGTATGATTTTGTGATACACAATGCGTTATTTGCTCTATCGACAATTTGCTGCACGTAAAAACGCATGTGACATGTAGCAGTTGTAGTCGAGGATCATATATAGAGCTTTTAAAAGCTGGAATCTATGGTATTTTTAAACGAAAACGTGAAATAATTTCGACTGAATGACCAATGCAGTAAATTAATTAATTACAACAGAAATAGACTAAAACTGTCCAACTCGCCCAAATGTCCAAATCCAAAGATAATAGATTTTTATATAAGTCTGGTGGCCGAGTGAATATGACGTTTGACTTCAATCCGGAGGTCGCGGGTTCAAATCCTGGCTCGTACCAATGAGTTTTTCGGAACTTATGTACGAAATATCATTTGATATTTACCACTAGCTTTTCGGTGAAGGAAAACATCGTGAGGAAACCTGCATACATCTGCGAAGAAATTCAAAGGTGTATGTGAAGTCCCCAATCCGCATTGGGCTAGCGTGGGGACTATAGCCCAAGCCCTCTCGCGCATGAGAGGAGGCCTGTGCTCAGCAGTGGGACGTATATAGGCTGAAATGATGATGATGATGATGAGTTGTTTTCACATTATTTGTAAATGTGATATATAGTAACAGCACCAGTCATGGGACATTTAAGAGGAAATTTGGAGTAGTTATGATATTTCCCTTGTACATGTAAATGGTCTTCCGCTTAGCGTGTTAAAAGATGAAAGTCCTATCCGCCTTTCATGTTTTAGGCGTGTTGTATCAAAGATACTGCAATGAGTTTCCACATAATTAACAAATTAAAACTATGCTTTTTTTCTCCAGTCATGGACACCAAAGCTCCAGTAATGGGCCCCCGGTAATGGACGTGGATCCAGTAATGGGCCCCCTATAATGGACATTGCTCTATCAGTATAAAATATTGAAATGGGGAATAAGTTATGGCAAAAAAATCAATTTTTGGTATAAGCTTTTATCGCTGAATGTATTTTTCTTTCCACAGCCAATTATTATTGTATTAGATTTATCGAGACAATTCTAATATACCCAAACACAATTAGTTAGGGTTTATTGCGATAAAGTTCCCATGGCCACCTCCTGTCTCCATCATCAGATCAAGTCCATGCTATCATAATATTGCATTATTATCCGATTTGCATACTTAATTACGTACTTACACAAAATTTCAACTGAATCGGAAATCGAAAAGTGGGTCAAATTCAGCTACCAAGATTTGACCCACACTAACTAACAAGGCAAGTTAAATAAAAGTTTGGAAAAACGATATTAATTAATCCTAAGTCCGATAATACCTCCTGGTTGACATATATTTCGTAACTATATTTTACTTCTGTATTGTTTAAAACATGAAATTATGGCATGGCAAGCATCATTATGTCAATTGTCCCATCATAGGAGGTATGCAGTTTTACAGCTCCTATAATGGGATTGGGCCAAATACCAATATTTTTTTACATCTGTGGAGTCACAACATAGTGTGTTGTATACCTTATCTCATGGTAAATGCAATTAACAAAACGCATTCTAGTTTTCATCAAGTATTAATTAATTAAAATTTAATAAATTAACTCACCTCTCTTAGCGAAGTTGTTAAGAATTTTTTGTGATATTTTTTTTCAGTGGCACGACAACTTTTGGGTTGACGCACATTTCTTAAAAAATAACCGAATTTAATAAAAATTCAAACATAATCAGCTCTAGGACTCTTATTTATGATAAAAATATATCCAGTGTTTATAAACTACTTTTATACACTTATTTTAGAGGAATTGTGTTTTTTTGTCCCATTACTGGTTCCGTGTCCATTATAGGGTATACTACTATAAATCTAGTAGTAGTATATATTACTTTTTCTCAAACATGCAATGAAATATTGATGTTATGTTCCTTATAATAGGCTGCGAAGTATGACGTTTCAGGTGCGGCTAGGACAAAAGGTCGTTAATGGAATTTCATACACATCTTGCAGGCCTAGGCCGGCAAAGTCCTCTTTTTTAATTTTCATTTCACAGATATTTGTGACACAGCATCGTGGCATTCATCCATAAAAAAAAACTAGAGGCAGTATTTGCTTTATGGTTCGTAATGACACTCTGCCACTACGCCTGTAAAAAAAAAACAAAAAACAATGTTTGCTATAATTTGCAGTTTTATTTGTATAAAATCAACTTGAACTTAATAAATAATAATACATTCAATAATTTTATAATTTTAAATTATAAATTTAAATAAAATAAATAAAATAAATAAATATTAGGGGACATCTTACACAGATCAAACCTAGCCCCAAACTAAGCAAAGCTTGTACTATGGGTACTAGGCGACGATATACATACTTGTATACATAAATACATACTTATATACATAGAAAACAACCATGACTCAGGAACAAATATTAGTGTTCATCACACAAATAAATGCCCTTACTGGGATTCGAACCCAGGACCATCGGCTTAGCAGACAGGGTCACTATCCACTAGGCCAGACCGGTCCCCTAGGTCCACTAGGCCCGGTCGTGTACCTCACCAACTCAAAGGGCCGTTTTGGATTTTTAGGGTTGTTTGATGATTGTTGTCTACCTGAAGGGTTGGGACAAACCTTAGTGTCCTCAACCGGTAGGGTTGCAACGAAGGTTTTAGTTGAAGGCTTATAGTTAGTGGACTATAGGTTTCATTTCGCCCGGTCTAGCTGAGTTTTTTGAGGAATGCTGAACATCGGTCCTGGCGGTTGGTTTTGGCTTTCTCAGCACAACAAGCTTTTATCGCGTTGTACTGGGAAGGCCAACAGTTTGTTACGGGTTGGAAGGATAGCCGGAGGTTTTTTTCTATGTGCAGCGCACATTTTAAATAAGATTGCAAAGCTCCGGCTTGTTCAATAAAGCATAGCACGTTAGCACAGAAAATAAAATTAACTTAATTAGTAAAAATGTGGTGTCAAAAATTGCTTGCTGGAGGAACCTATTTTGGGAGATAAAAAGCGAACAAATTTATATTTAAGGAACTTTATTTATTACTAAAATCTTGCCTATGCAATGTTAGTGGCTTAATCTAAATTTATGACCTCTGTGTGAACCTCTAACTTGATTTGACGACACCTAATGGTAGAACTTAGCTCAGTGGACGGCGGGGCCGCTTAATAGGTCCAGAATAAAGCTTCACACAGAATTCTACTTATTTAAGAACTAAATTATCGTAACTCTAAATTCGATGTACCAGGATTTTCAAAAGTCTTTATGCTACTTTAATGGTTGCTCATAGTTTTAAATTCACTCTACACTTTACAGCTGGTGCTGATGCCCTACAAAATTAAAACATGGAAAGGACCGACCTCAGGATGAAAACCATCCATTACAATCCATTGTAACACAGCTGTTTTGAAAGGGGGTAAAATAATAAATGAAAAGCTCCGGCTTGTGGAAAATGGAAACAGCCATGCTAACAAAATAAATTAAAATTAAATTTAAATTAAATTAAATAGACTAAATGGTGTCTTGCTGCAGGAAAGCTAGGAGGAGAAACAATTAAACAAATATCTAACAAACTTTATTAATCTAATCATTTACTGTTAAATGCTCAGTGGTAAAGCTGGGTCGCTTCACAGGTTCTAGTTATAAGGGTTTACACCCATTAATTAAAAACTAAAAACTAAATTTCGAAATACCTAAGTTTTATGCACCAGAACTTTCAAAACTTCAAACTGAATAAAATTAAATTATAATTAACCATTTTAAATTTGTAGTTGGTGGCGAATGCCACTCAAAAGTTATGCAACAGACCGACCTCAAAAACTGCTGCTGGAACTGCAGCAGCGGGGAGCGAACTTGCCTTTCCCCGGGAAGCTGGCTGCTAACCTGGTTGGAGCCGGCCGCTGCAGATGGCGTGGTACAGATCCCACAGCCTCATTTTACAACTTCTAAACATCTTCAAATGAATTCCAAAAGAAATCGAAAGCTCAGTGGACGGCGGGGCCGCTTAATAGGTCCAGAATAAAGCTTCACACAGAATTCTACTTATTTAAGAACTAAATTATTGTAACACTAAATTCGATGTACCAGGATTTTCAAAAGTCTTTATGCTACTTTAATGGTTGCTCATAGTTTTAAATTCACTCTACACTTTACAGCTGGTGCTGATGCCCTACAAAATTAAAACATGGAAAGGACCGACCTCAGGATGAAAACCTTCCTCAGACGCTGCGGGGTGTCAGGCTGGTTTCCCCGAGAAGGCTAGAAGCTGAGCGGAGATGTAGAGCTCAGGGGCCGCGCACGTGGTACCAAGACGACGTGGCAGTGAAACGTACTATTTTTCAAAGGTAAATAGGATTGTAAAGCTCCGGCTTGTTCAATAAAGCATAGCACGTTAGCACAGAAAATAAAATTAACTTAATTAGTAAAAAATGTGGTGTCAAAAATTGCTTGCTGGAGGAACCTAATTTTGGGAGATAAAAAGCGAACAAATTTATACTTAAGGAACTTTATTTATTACTAAAATCTTGCCTATGCAATGTTAGTGGCTTAATCTAAACTTATGACCTCTGTGTGAACCACTAACTTGATTTGACGACACCTAATGGAAGAACTTAGCTCAGTGGACGGCGGGGCCGCTTAACAGGTCCAGAATAAAGCTTCACACAGAATTCTACTTATTTAAGAACTAACTACACAAATTTATTTATTTAACTACATAAATTTTAATTTAACTACACAAATAAAAACATTTAAAATATTTCATCTAAACGTTAGCGGTAAAAAGGTCTACTCAAACACGCGTAGTTATATTTTTTAAATAGTTATGGAGGTAAAGTTGAAAAATATTCATTCTGTTTTATTGGATTTATGGTGCGTTGTTGATTTTTTGACTTTAATATGAGTTCCGACGTAATTAAATTAATATTAATTGTAATCGTAGGTGTTGGAATTGGAAGCGTAAGCAGAATTGATTTTAATAACTTGCTGCCTCTGCCGCCAAGTCAAAGACGAAGTATGTATATGGTTGCTTATGGCAATTTTATTATTTGAGAAACTAAGAAAAATGGCTTACAGTTTATTAGAAACAGTTTTGTGGCATATTTTAAATGAATGTAACTACAAACTCGTCAACACTGTGGAAATTATACTTATTTACTCCATGCATAAAGCAACGATGTATGTGAAACATGATATCAATATGAAAGACTATGTAAACTTATGTGACGAAAACGACAGTCAGGCGGATACAAGGCGAAAAAATCAAAGATACATGAAAATGTACGGGTAGTAAAAATACACGACTCGTGTAAAACATACGCGTGATAATGATATAGGTACGTGTTGGTTATATTTTGGGTGTAGTTTATTTTTAGTTATTTCTATAAATAAAACTTGGGTTTCGTGGATTTTTTATTTTATTTATTATATTTCATTGCATGTTTGAGAAAAGCACTATACATACCTCGGCGGGAAATGGGGTTGCCCGCGCTCAGACCTATCCGGTCTCGCTTCGCTCGGCCGTCTATATGTCTTCGGCCGGCAACCCCTTTCGTCCCGGCCTCTGTAGTAATGTACTATTTTAAGATTTTTTTCAGGTGAAATTAAAAAAAAACTTTAAAAATTATAAAAATGATAAATATTTATTTTTACTTCATCAAGTTATTTTTCAACAAGTTATTAAATTGTTAATCAACAAAATTTTCTAGAACATCCTTCTTTATTGAAAACGAAAAAAAAAGTATAAATAACTATGGTGAAATTGTGCCGCTTTCTAGAGCCCTTCTCATACAAGTACATGCTTAATAAGATAACATTATAAAAGTTTTAATAAAGTTAATACTTTGCTTAAAATAAGTTTTATATGACATAGAAAATTGACGAAAAACGAAAAATTAAGGTAAAATTGTAAAATAGAAAACAATATTATAACCAAACTATTAATTTTTTCTGTGCTTTTATAACGTGATCTTATTAACCCTTCAAGTGGCGCCCCCGAAAACGCGAAAAGTAGTCAAGTGGCGGGGCGGGGTGGTCAGCGCAGATAAGAAAAATTTACAAAATCGTCGATTTATGCTTTTCTAAGTTTGAAAGTATATTAAATCACATATTGTTAGAATCAGCGTTATATAGGCTATTTGAATATATCAATTAAATTATTCTAATGTTTATACATTTGGCCAGACGTAATCAAACTCCGGAAGAATGACAGTTTTCCAGCTTCCTTAATAGCCTAAGCAAATTAGAAAAATCTGCGGAAATAATTCGTGTAGTTTTGAAAATTGGTACAGGTATAACTTGTGGTGTCCAGATAAACATACTAAAAGTCCTCCAGGGTAGGAGGTGTGCTGGGGGTGTAGAGGGGGGTTGAAAGTACCTTTTTTCATATTTTTGCTCATATCTAGAATATCTGTACGAATAGCATTATAATTACTTCGGACAAAAGTTTTAACATAAAATTTACTACAAATTTGGTTATGTTTATTTTTACTCTGCGATCAATACTTTAGGAGCTACAGGCTGTTTAAGTTAAATAAGTGATAAAAAATAGACGGTGTAAGAAAACGTCGTTTTATTGTAATTGTTCATCACGAATAAAAAATTTAGCTTAGAGTAAGCAAGCTAAGCGACCTGCTGATAAAATATAAAAAATTGGCCTTGAGCATGTCGGGCCATGCTCAGTGTAGGGTTCCGTAGTTACCCGTCTGTCAAAATAGACTATTTGCCATAACTCAAAAACAGCTATACCGATTAGATTCGCTATATTTTTCCTTGAGGGGATGTAATTTTTTTTCGCTCCCACCCTATAGTGTGAGGTGTCGTTGGATAGGTCTTTTAAAACGAATATGGGTCTTCGAGAATTATTTTTTGATAAACATAATATTTTCGGAAACAATCGATCTGAAAGAAAAAAAGTTGTGTTTTCCACTTTAGTTCCCCTAACATTTGAACCATGGGTCCAAAAAATACGAAAAAATCGTGAAAGTAAAGCATAGTAAAGACTTTCAGAGAAAAATATAGCGAACCTTATCGGTTAAGCAGTTTTTGAGTTTTTGCAAATAGTCTATTTTGACGGACGGGTAACTATGAAACCCTACACTGAGCATGGCCCGACATGCTCTTGGCCGGTTTTTTTAATATTTTATCAGCAGATCGCTTAGCTTGCTTATTCTAAACTAAAATTTTTATTTATGATGAACAATTACGAAAATACGACGTTTTCTTAAACCGTCCATTTTTTATCTCTTATTCAATTTTAACAGCCTGTAGCTCCTAAATTATTGCTCGCAGAGTAAAAATAAACATAACCAAATTTGTAGTAAATTTAATGTTAAAACTTTTATCCCAAGTCATTATAATGCTATTCGTACAGATATTCGAGATATGAGCAAAAATATGAAAAAAGGTACCTTCAACCCCCCTCTACACCCCCAGCACACCCCCTACCCTCGAGGACTTTTAGTATGTTTATCTGGACACCAGAAGGTATACCTGTACCAATTTTCAAAACTACACGAATTATTTCCGCAGCTTGCCCAAATTCGGCTTAATTTGACGTGGCTAATAATTCAATTTTACAATAGTTATTTATAAACTTTTTCGTTTTCAATAAAGAAGATATTTCGAGAAAATTTTGTTCATTAACAATTGCTTGTTGAAAAAAACTTTAAGATTTTCTACAAGTATTACATTTGTTGACATGTTTTCAATGAATATTTAATACCTTTAAATTTATATTTAATGTTACGTAGTCGCTTTTTCACGCCGCGCGCGTTTCCCGAAAATGAGGCGCGGAGGGCTGTGTTCAGAGTTGAATAAAAAGTATAAATAATGGAGACGCAGTTCTGCAAGTATGGAATGCTTGATTGGAAATATCCTCCTCTTTAATAATATTAATTTTGGTTTCTTAAATATTTATAAGTACTTTTTGAGATAATGGGGAAATAAAATATATCTACTTTTTTCCCCCTTTTTTGTTTATAACATTTTATATTTTTTTGTGTGCGAATACATTTTTCTAAGCATCATGAGGAATCTAATGAGATATCACACGTATTTTTAGGAGTGTTATCTCTATTTTTCACCGTTTTCAGTTTCTCGAACAGACTAATGGGGAAGTGACCCCATAAAATAATAATAGATATAACAAATGAGGATTTTGTTTAATGAATTACTAATTTGGAAGCGTTCCACCTCAGTTCCTTTGACCGGCGTCTCTGACAAATTATGACTATTAAGTATCACTTTTTTGACGTTTTAACAAACTTAGGGTCTAGCAGTTTCTAAAATAACCAAAAGTCCTTGATCGCTTGTATTTGTTATTTATTTAGGCAAGGGCAACATCTAAGCTTGACATGCTTGAACGTAAAACTTTGTCTTTTTTCCCAACTCAGCCAAGTGAGAATGCTGATATTTTTTTAGCAACTGCGCCGTTTATGAAAGATTATAATAATATTACAAAATGAAACATTCAAAAAAGTTCAATATTTTTTTTTAATAAATTAATTGCTTCACCCCGGAATTTCTTAACAAAAGTTAAAAGTAATAAAAATCATAATTTGAAAACTACGAAAAGTTGGCTAACATACATATTCTGATAGCCCACAGCATGAGGAGCCTAAAAAATTTTTTGACGTCAATGTTTGGACCATCCTGTATAACAACACATGCCGTGCCAACATCGCTCGTTCTGTGATATTAGAATGTCGTGAAAAACCTGTGTCAGGTGTCGAGAGCATTCTATATTTTTTTACAGTAGTCTAAAATACGTGTCCGTTATTTTAGACTACTCTATAACATATATCAAAATAAATCAAATCGGAGTCGGACAGTTGGGTACCCTTCCTTGTAAGCAACATTGTCAATGTTAACTTTGGTTGGACTGTAGCAAAGGGGGGGGGCTGGGACTTAGATTATTTTTTTTACAAAGTGGTGTCATTTTGTCATTATGACACTATTTTTAAATGATTGTAATGACACGTCAAAATAAGCATCTTTTATTGAAAAAACTTTGAAATAAAAAATGGCTGAGTTAGACGCCTCCAAAGATTGATGTTTTTAAAGGGAGTGGCCAAGCGGTAAGCGCGTGCGACTTGCAATCCGGAGGTCGCGGGTTCAAACCCCGGCTCGCAACAATGAGTTTTTCGGAACTTATTTCGTGAGGAAATCTGCATACATCTGCGAAGAAATTCAAAGGTGTATGTGAAGTCCCCAACCCGCATTGGGCTAGCGTGGGGACTATAGGCCAAGCCCTCTAATAAAGTGCTCACTCCATACATCAGTTTTAGTACCAAAACGACTATTATTTTCGCAGTCGACATCTAGCATCGAGTAGCGGAATTATCAGTACCGCCAGTACCGCCTAGGTTCGAACGCCGTCTCAGTTTACGAACTGCGCGCCATCTAGGGGCAGGGTGCTAGCTTGCCAGGCCAGACCGCAGCCGCCGCAGTGCACCTCAATCTATCGCCATCTATCGGTTATACGATCAAACCTGCGACGAACGCCTCGCTACAATAGGCCCGTAGGTTACGGTCCGGTACAATACGAGTAAGACAAATAGTTCACGAATCACATATGAAGTGGCGCTGGTTTTATAATTATTGATTTGACGGATTCAGATTCAGATTCAGATTCAGAGTTTTATTTGCTTAAACATGGTATTTACAATAGGTCTTAAATACTAATACAATAGAGCTACATGTTTGGTCATAGAGACATGCAAATATTGTGTGATGTCATGTGTGTCGCATGCATCATATTTAAATTAAATTAATATTTTAGTACTTACTAACTAGGTAATCCTATAACTATGAATATATGTCATTAAGATATTCCTGAATGGTGTAGTAGGCCTTAGATGCTAAAAAATTATATAATGCAATTTTAAATTCACTAACGCTTTCCAGTCTTAAAATATTAATTGGCAATTTATTGAATATCCGTGGTGCCATACCAAATATACTTTTTGATACAAAAGCGGTTCTGGATGATTTATAATTAATTTTCCCCTGTTGCCGCAAACTATTGAATGTGGTGAACTGGTTCATATTACATTTGACATACATTGAAATTTCATACACATACAAACATGGTAAAGTCAATATTTTAAGTTTAATAAAAAATTCTTTGCATGATTCCAAGGTTCGAATACCGCATACTGATCTTAAACATTTCTTTTGACTCAAAAACACCATTTCACGATCAGTGGCATTTCCCCAAAACATTACACCGTATCTTAAAGTAGCCGTTACATGTGCATGGTAAGCAGTCAGCACTGCTGTTTGATCTACAACCTTCCTCAAATTATACAATGCATAGCTAAATTGATTCAGTTTCCTACATATATTGTCAATTTGATTTTTCCATGTCAAACTATTGTCTAAGCTTAATCCTAAAAATTTTGTAGAGTCAGTTTCATTAATTCTTTGGTTTTGATAAGTAATAATTAAATCATGCGTATTTTTGGTCCGTAATTTAAAGTTCATAATTTTCGTTTTCTCAAGATTAACATGAAGATTGTTTTTGTGAAGCCATTCAATTATAATATGCAATGTCTGATTTATATTGGTCTGAAGTAGATTTATGTCAGTTTCTGTAAATATAATAGTGCTGTCATCGGCAAACAATACCATTGGGTAATTTATAGCTCTAGGCAAATCGTTAATATACGTCAGGAAGAGAAGCGGGCCTAAAACACTACCCTGTGGTACGCCGTAGCTTAATTCTCTATAGCCAGATGAATAAGTAACTTCCGTTTTGGTCTTCACACATATCCGACCGATTTGGGTACATTGTTTGCGTCCAATTAAATATGATTTAAGAAGGTTATGAACATTACCTCGCACTCCCCCTAATAGCATTTTCTTGTAGGGATTTTGTTGGGCCTTTGTTTACGTATTAGTTGGGCAACCGTTATATTTGGCCGTACGATTTGCTGGAGGGCCCTCGACAAAGGCCCTCCCGAAGATTCCCAACAGAGGGCCATAAGAGTAATTTTTTCGTTAGGCCTATTTAAATAAATCATACAATTATTCAACGGTGGTGGTTTTGGTTAGGCCGTGGTTGGGCCTATACACATTTGTTTGATGGTTGGTTAATTGTTACATTTGGCCGTACGATTTGCTGGAGGGCCCTCGACAAAGGCCCTCCCGAAGATTCCCAACAGAGGGCCTTTAGAGTAATTTTTTCGTTGGGCCTATTTAAATAAATCATACAATTATTCAACGGTGGTGGTTTTGGTTGGGCCGTGGTTGGGCCTATACACATTTGTTTGATGGTTGGTTACTTGTTACGTTTGGCCGTATGGCTTGCTGTAGGGCCAACTGCAAAAAAATAAAAAAGGGCAATTTTTTCGTTGTGCTTCTGTTTGCAAATTCAACAATTACCCAACGGCAAGTCAGGTAGGTCGGTAGGTAGTCGTGCACCAGGTTGAAAGCCCAACACAGCTTGTCCCACAAAGGGCCAACATTGTAACTTTAACGTTGGGCCTTGTGTAGGATTCTTACAATACTACCGTAGGTAAATAGTTGTGTAATTTATAGTGTGCCTACAGTCTAATTATGTAATGGGCTTTTGTTTACGAGTCCTACAGTTACCCTACGTTAAGTAAGTGGTTGTGTAATACGACGTTGGGCCTTTGCTGATAAATATTACAATTACACTACGGTAGGCATTGGTTGTATCCACATGAAGGACATCAAGGCTAGGCAGCAGTTGTTGTTAATCTTCTCTGTATCGTTCCAATTTTAGTATATGTACTGCCGAAGCAAGTACACTTACTATACACTCTAATTTGTATATATACTAACCGCACTTCGAAACTTCGTAAGCGAGATTTATGTTTTTTGAGATTTAAATTGAGAAAATGTTCGTAAAATACAATTTTTTAAATTTATGTATAAATTTTATAGTTATCGCTATTAGATTTATAAGTTACTTTAAAAAAATATTATGATTATATCCGGAATAATCGAGAAAATAACTATAACTTCGATGTTTGGAGACAGTAACGCCATCTAGTGACGCCACAAGCAAACTCAACTGGTATTGTTGGGCATCAGTACCACAGCCAATGTTGGTAAATGCGATATTTGTGCTCACTGGGCCAACGAATGTTATCGTTGTTTAGCCACCGGTACCAAAATACACAAAGGCCCATTGTTAGGCATCCGTGCCACAGCCAATGTTGGTAAATGCGGTATTCGTCACCATTGGGCCAACGAATGTTATCGTTGTTTAGCGAACGGTAGCAAAATACACAAAGGCCCATTGTTAGGCCTCAATGCTACAGCCAATGTTGGTAAATGCGATATTTGTCGTCATTGCGCCATCGTATGATATCGTTGATTAGCCAACGTTACCAAAATAAACAAAGGCCCATTGTTGGGCATCAGTGCCACATTCAATGTTGGTAAATGCGATATTTGTCATCATTGGGCCATCGGATGATATCGTTGATTAGCCAACGTTACCAAAATAAACAAAGGCCCGTTGTTGGGCATCAATGCTACAGCCAATGTTGGTAAATGTGATATTTGTCGTCATTGGGCCATCGGATGATATCGTTGATTAGCCAACGTTACCAAAATACACAAAGGCCCATTGTTAGGCATCCGTGCCACAGCCAATGTTGGTAAATGCGGTATTCGTCACCATTGGGCCAACGAATGTTATCGTTGTTTAGCGAACGGTAGCAAAATACACAAAGGCCCATTGTTGGGCATCACTGCCACTGCCAATGTTGGTAAATGCGATATATGTCATCATTGGGCCAACGAATATTATCGTTGTTTAGCCAACGGTACCAAAATACAAAAAGGCCCATTGTTGGGCATCACTGCCACTGCCAATGTTGGTAAATGCGATATATGTCATCATTGGGCCAACGAATATTATCGTTGTTTAGCCAACGGTACCAAAATACACAAAGGCCCATTGTTGGGCATCTGTGCCACAGCGAATGTTGGTAAATGCGATGGTGGGCCAATACAAAATTAATGTTGGCTACGGAACGAACCTCATCCCAACGTTTTCCCTACCGTTGGCACCGTGGGCCCCAACGAAAATGCTACTAGGGCCGTATTGGTATAGTTTTGACAAAAGTATGTGATGATCGACGAAGTCAAAGGCTTTGGACATATCCATATATAGAGCACAGACAGGTATTCTTTTATCTACTTGCATCATGACGGCTTGCAAAAGATCATATATGGCCATATTAATCGATTTATTTCGTCTAAAACCTTTTTGTTCCGGGGCAAATAAACCATTCTTTTCAAAGTAATTATATAAACTATTGTAAACTACTTTTTCAATTATTTTTGAAAAAACGGGTAATAATGCCACCGGCCTATAATTGGATATCGTTTCTTTAAGTCCTTTTTTGAAAAGTGGTCGAACGACGGCCACTTTTAACTTTTCTGGAAATGTCCCTTCTTCGATACACAAATTCACAACGTAACTCAAAGGTGAGGCAATTGAAAATGCAGCTTTTTTAATAACTTTTGTGGCTATTCCATCGTAACCCGTACTATTTGAATTTTTCAAAGCTGCAATAATCTTATAGATATCGTGAGGATCGGTTGGAGTCATAAATAAGGAATTCATAGAGTTAAATGTCAATGTAGTATCATAATTATAATTATTAGAGTGAATTGAATTTGAATTAATTTGGTCAATAAAATTATTATTGAAAGCTTGTGCAATTTGACTAGGATCTTTTATGATGTTATTACCATTGTTTATCTGTGTTATAAAGCTTTTTGGATAGCTCGTTTTGCGCTTATTAATGATATTCCAAGTGGCTTTTGATTTATTGACGGAATGTCGAATAAAGTAATTATTTTGAGACCTTTGAGTTAATTGTATTATTCGTTTCAGCCTTTTGGAATATTCTTTAAAGTAAATACGATCAGATGGATTGGAATTTAAACGACACTTCCATAATAATTCTCGCTTTTTTCTACAACAGTTCCTAATCCCTTTTGTAATCCACTTGGGCTTGTTAATTGGCTTTAGTTTGATTCGTCTAAAAGGAAAACACAGGTTATAAAATAATTCAAAAAGTTCTGAAAAGTTATTAAAAGCTTCATTGGCAGTGTTTGCCATGTATACGTTGTTAAAATTAATGTTGTTTAGGCACTCTACAAATTTATTAATGTTTTCTGTACTCAGGTCTCTTCTAGTGATATACCAATGTGACAAAAGTGATGTTTTTTTAATAGGGCATTTAAATATTTGTCCAGTGTGATCCGATAGCGCCATTTCCATTACCTTTGCTTCACCATTCCGCACATTATGAAAGATATTATCAATACAGGTATGGCTTTGAAGTCGTGTTGGTATTGTTATTCCTATTTTGAGATTAAAACTAGTTAGTACATTTTTAAGATCTACTGAGTGTTTGGTTCTTTTTAAGATGTCTATGTTAAAATCACCACAAATAATGATTTTTTTGTGGTTGTAACAAATTTTTTTTAGAATGATATTCATTGTATCAAAGAGTCTGAAGCATTGTTGTTTGGTACCCTATAAATGCATAAGATTATAATATTGTGATCTGTAAGCTCTATAGCCGAACATTCAAAGACATTTGAAATTGATTTAGAGCAGATGTCATTTAGTACTACAAATTTATGCGGGTTTTTTACTAAAATGCAAGAGCCACCGTTCCTATTTCCTCTTGAGAAACAAGCCGCGAGTTTAAAGTTTGGAATTGATAACTGAATTTCGTCACCTAATTTCATATTATGCTCCGTTATACAGATTATATCTATCGCGGTATTAGACATCATAAATTCATGCAGGTGTACACTTAGTAAATCAGCCTTATTTACAAGTCCATTTATATTTTGGTGTAATACAAAAATGCTGTCAATCACGAAATAAATCACTTGTGTGCGCGTTCATGGGAGTTAGCACGTTCGCAGAAAGTTGCCCACACGTTGAGTTTTGAACGTCTATTGGGGTTTGCACGTTGTCTAAACTCTGCACGGTCTCTGTAGTATTTTTGCCTGCAGCCGGTGTAGGTGTTTTATGGGTTTCCAGAAAGTGTTCCTTCCCATCAATGTACAGCTTGTTGTTGCGTATTATTGCATACTTCCCTTCTTGCCGAGCAGTTTTCAGACATTCTCGTAAATGAAAACGTCGTTCCAGCCCTTCCTTATTTAATATCTCCGCAACTGAATATCCTGAGTATCTAAACGAGTGTGAATTATTTAGAATATATTTTTTCATACGATTACTAATTAATTCGATAATAAGGGGGCGCCGGCTCCCCTTTTTTCCAGTTCGTTTGACCGACTCTATGTAACCGTTTATATCAATGTTTAATATGTCTCTGAACATGTAACTAAATTCGCACGATAATTTCCTCTTCTGTTTCTCTGTAATATTCATCTAGGCCGTATAATATTATTTTTTTCTCATTGCTGTCATTAATAGGTGATGATGAGGTGTTAGTATTAGAGTTCACCAGGTTTTTTATGTCTCTTAGCTCTATTTTTAAGTTGTGTTTTTCGGTTTCTAATGATTCAATTTTTTCTTGCATCTTTTTTATTTGTTTCTCAAATTTTTTTTGTGTAGATATAATTGAATCATTAGTTAAAGTAAAATCAGCTTTAATTTTCCCAACGGCTAATGTTATTTCAGCTTGAATTGTCGTAGTAAGGTGGTTTACAATTTTGTCATAATTTGTTTTAAGTTTCGAATCTAAAAGAGTGCTAATTTGATCAATTGTGATTGGTTCTCGGTCTGAACTTGTCTTCCTGTGCTGTTGCAATCCTAACGTTTCCCCGAGCACGCTCTTGTCTGTATCATCATTGAGTAAGTCATCAATGGACATGTCCGTGGCATCAAACATCGCTTCCGATGATTTGCGAACCGGTGTATTGTCGTTTCTTCGTCTAAGCGTAACATTAACACAATATGGACACCGCCACGCACGTTTAAGCTCCTCGTTCATACTTCCGTATGTTTCTATTGTCATCCCAAGACACCGATAGTGTCAATTTTTCTTGCATGTACGACATTCGAGTCTTTCATAGTCATTCATAATTCTAGCGGGGCACGCAAAACAATCCATTTTCCAATTAGGTATTTTTAAATAGTGTAGCAAAAAGTCAATAATGCTGATTGGCTCTCGAAAAAGCCGAGAATTACCGAGTTCAAAAGAAATGAGCCAATAGTAGGGCGAATTAGATTCCGATCGTTGCCGAAATTTCACGAATGGTCCTACTTGAAGTTGTTGCGTACCGTCCTTGATATCTATTGGGTCACGAATTCACCCGAAAAGAACCGAAGTTTTTCTTGACGCTGATTGGCTACCGGAGATGACCGATTCTTTTCTCGACGCTGATTGGTTCCGAGTATCAGCCGACAATATCCGAAATACGGCGATCGCACTAATTGGTCTCCGAACACATCCGAAATAATCCGAGCGTTGTGTTGACTCTGATTGGTCAACGAATCCTGCCGAAGTGAAATGCGCACACTATTGGGCACCGAGTCCTCTCGAAACTGGCCGAAGTTGAACGAGCACCGTCGCGTGCGCACACAGATATTAATGTGTGCGTAAATTTTAAATAACGAATCTTCATAATAAGCAAACTATTTCTTTGATTTTTACATCTTGTCCACTGATTTTTAAGGCTTTTATGTCACAGAACAATAATAATGTCTTATTAAGTTATTTAACACAAGTTCCTTATATGTCACTTATCTGGGTTCCGTCTATTTGGCATAACTTCCGTGACCCGAAACGCATCTGGCATAACCTATTTGGCAGAAATATTTTTCGACGAATGTTAAATTTGCAGATAGCTTCAGTTTGTATAATATGCAATAGCCCGAATGTTTCCAAGTCCGAATCTTAAATAGACTACTACTATCATGGCCGAATTTTGATACGAATAATTTTATTTTGCATTTGTTTAAATGTCCGAAATGTGATTTTCATAATCTGTTTAGCATTTAGGATTTAGGCGAATATTTACATCGAAGAAAACGTATTTAGATTCTTTCTATTTGGTATAACTTGTATGACCTAAAACCCATCTGTCATAAGCTACATTTGGCAGAATGTTTTTCGACGAATGTTAAAATTAAAGAAAGCGTCAGATTGTATAAAATCCAAGTCTAATTTATATTTAACAATGCATAAAACACCTAAATATGTAGCTGATTGACTCATTAACGCAGAGCCGTAACTAAAAGCTCTGCCTACGGTTATAATTCGTAAAAAAAACATTATTATTGTATTGTATTGTAACTTTGGGTGGGAACATATTATTGGCATTTTGGATGTATACATATTTTAGCTCACAAAACAAACGAAAACAAACTGTTGCCAGAAAAGTGGGTTAGGTTAGGTTAAAACTGCGTCCCCCAAGAAAACGAACTGTTGTCTGAAAAGTGGGTTAGGTTAGGTTAGAACTGCGACCCCCAAGAAAACGAACTGTTGCCTGAAAAGTGGGTTAGGTTAGGTTAGAACTGCGACCCCACGAAAAAGAACTGTTGCCTGAAAAGTGGGTTAGGTTAGATTAGAACTACGACCCCACGAAAACAAACTGTTGCCAGAAAAGTGGGTTAGGTTAGGTTAGAACTGCGACCCCACGAAAACAAACTGTTGCCAGAAAAGTGGGTTAGGTTAGGTTAGAACTGCGACCCCACGAAAACAAACTGTTGCCTGAAAAGTGGGTTAGGTTAGGTTAGAACTGCGACCCCACGAAAACAAACTGTTGCCTGAAAAGTGGGTTAGGTTAGGTTAGAATTGCGACCCCACGAAAACAAACTGTTGCCAGAAAAGTGGGTTAGGTTAGATTAAAACTGCGTCCCCCAAGAAATCGAACTGTTGTCTGAAAAGTGGGTTAGGTTAGGTTAGAACGGCGACCCCCAAGAAAACGAACTGTTGCCAGAAAAGTGGGTTAGGTTAGGTTAGAACAACTGCGACCCCACGAAAACAAACTGTTGCCTGAAAAGTGGGTTAGGTTAGGTTAGAACTGGAACCCCACGAAAACGAACTGTAGCCTGAAAAGTGGGTTAGGTTAGGTTAGAACTGCGACCCCACGAAAAAAAACTGTTGCCAGAAAAGTGGGTTAGGTTAGGTTAGAACTGCGACCCCACGAAAACAAACTATTGCCTGAAAAGTGGGTTAGGTTAGATTAGAACTGCGACCCCACGAAAACAAACTGTTGCCTGAAAAGTGGGTTAGGTTAGGTTAGAACTGCGACCCCACGAAAACGAACTGTTGCCTGAAAAGTGGGTTAGGTTAGGTTAGAACTGCGACCCCACGAAAAAAGGGACTCCCTCTGGTCGCATAACAACTTTTGTCATATTTTTAATTGTCATAACACTTTATGTATAAAATTGTAAGTCATAAAAACCTTTAGTCAGAATTATTCCTGAGCATAACTGGGTTTTTGTCATAAATTAGTTGTCATAATTTTTGTAGTCATTAATTTAATTCGCATAAAATTTTAAGTCATCTGCTTGATCTCCATAATCGTTTTTCGCTCGAAGTATTTCAGTGCATAGTATTAATAGAGTTTATGCTAACAGTATGTTATGCTTAAAGGTATTATGCACAATAGAATTATTACAAAAAAAAATATGCCAAAGATAGGGGAACCTAGAGTGTTTCCTCCGTGGGTTTTTTGTTTGGTTGGCTTGCTGGGAGGCTGGTTTAGATGAATTATTTTTGAAGTGAAAACTTCTTTAGCGGCGCTGAGCACTTTTTAGGTGGGGAAAAAATGATAAACTCGATTCAGCGTAACGCGTAACGTAACGCTGACGTCATGTGTCACGAGTCACGACCAATGTTATTCACCAAAGAACTTTAGTCACAACGTTTCATAAACAGGTCAATTATTTAAAACTGGACTTTTATATTACGCAATAAAGCTCAATGTTCTAATCTTGTACGGGCTGAAATACGAGGACCTCACAATTATATTCTAACTTTATATCACTCCAATATAATTCAATAAAGCTACATCTTGATGAAATCGCTAATAAAAATGAACTCTAGTACTGGTGAATAAAACTCAAAATATCATGACCAAATATATTTAGATGCGAGGGCTGCAAGGTACCTAACTTTACAATTTCTATTCGAATTTTAAACAATTAACGCTACAAATTTAAGCTCACTGGCCAGCAATTTCGGAACTAAAGTTTTTCAATAGAAAGAAGGATGGGTCAATTATACATAGTGCTGCAGACATTTTGGACTAGTCATTGAGTTTTCACTTCTGTCGGCACTCCCGGAGTGCAACCCGTTGTTTTTTTCAACACAGATTAATATTGTCAATATTTATGTCGGACCGTTTTGCTTTTTTTTGATATTCTAGTTGTTTAAGGCTTTAGAGCCCTTTAAAAATGGCCAAAATGGCCTCATTGACTATGCCGCAATGAGAGGCGTAGTATTCAAAACTGATATCAATTAGCCAAAAAAACAAAACGATCCAACACAGATAATTTGATAATCATTTAGATTTCCAAATTTGGTTACGATTGGTTAAGTTTTGGAAGAGGAAACAATCGAGTACGAATCCTCGATTTTTGAGATTTTTACGCAGGATTATTCGCCTTGTCCTTATCGCACTAGTTTTAGGAGCCGTTTCCGTTAGCGAGACGGGTATATTTACCTAAAATATTTAAAACTCAGCTCCTGTTTCGTCTTAACCCTTAATAGTACAGATCAATTTTCTGCAAATGAGAAACTGGGGTCGATTTATTAGGTAAGTTTGGCATCTAGATTCAGAAAATTATGTAAAAAAGTGAAGGGGGTGATTTCTGGTAAGAAATGATTTCCCTTGTTCGATAACCATATTTATTATATTCAAATTCTATATATTATATGGACTATGGAGTTAAAAAAAAAGCGAAAAATGTTTTTTATATGTTAGCGGCTTCGAGCAACACCGCCGGCTTCCGATGTTAGCGGCTTTCCAAAAATAAGAGTAATAATACCGCAGGGCAGCTTGTGGCGAGCTGTTGGGGATTAGCGACCTCACGTACCCGAGTGCTCCTGGAGAGTTCTGTTACCCGCAAGGGTAACTTCCCACTCCCCACGTCCCACCCGGTGGGACAGGATTCTCTGCCTCTGGCTTGCCTTAGCCGGCCGGCCAGAGTGGAGTCGTTAGAGCTATAAGCTCCAGGGGTGGAAGTGAAATATGCATAAGACGCGAGTTGGCACAGTGGCTGTTAACAGCCACTGGGTAGAAAGCGGCGCACACCTCTCGACACCCCTGAGCCGCTCACACCGGTGTTGCCCTTGAGCCATCCTAGATGTCGCTTTTTTACGTGTGTTCATTTATAAAAAGTAATGTGATTGGACTTGTCAATTTAACTTTACTTAAAATGATTAAATAATTGTGGCGTCACTACCGGTCAGCCCATCTCACCTGACGAACAGGTAGAAGTAGTCAGGATTGAAGGGGCGATGATCTAATAAAAGGCCATACATATTTATAAATATTAGGATAATGATAGTAATGTAGAAACAAAGCATTAACTTTCGTGGAATCTTCTTATTCACTGGTAGGTAAAGTAATTATCCCTTATTAGTACAAGGGGATATTATTTCCCACTTCGTCTCTTTGTATAATATCAAAGTATTTTTTCAATGGCAACTCATAATAAAGCTTACCATACAGTTTAGAGTGAGTTTGCAGTGATTTTGATAACCCACGCAGAGCAAGTGTCATTGTAAACGTCAAACTACTATGAAATGATGACGTATAAATAACACTGGCCCTGCGTGGGCTATCACAATCGCTGCAAACTTTTCTTGGTCTAACTCTAACAGAGTTGGTACATATATGAGATCAGTTTTCCTGGCAGCACAATCTTCTGTCAACAATTAACAAACGTCAATTTCAACGTTAACGGTATTGAAAATATTTCACACATAATTTTTAAGAAAAAAAAACCGACTTCTCTGGGGTCTGGTAAAAGATTATTGTAGATGGTGCGCTATGTAGAAAAGGAGATGAAACCACCCACTTTTCTAGTAGCCTTTCGTTTCTGTAAGGCTCGCAGTTCTAACCTAACCTAACCCACTTTTGTTCGATTCTGTGAAGATCGCAGTTCAAACCTAACCTAACTCACTTAACGGCGCATGCGGTGCGGTGTAAGTACGGGGGTTTGAGCGGGAGGGGTTTGGCATCATCATACTTTATACCTATTGTGACGTTTATACAATAAAAGTGCAATGCGAACTACCTGCAAGTCGACATTCTGTTGTCAACTGTCATGGCGTACAGGCGGGTCGCGGAGCACACCTGACTGACCAACTGAGTTTTATTTATCACCTTGTAATACAACAGAATCTAGACGTCACAATGGCGACGAGGATAAAGAACGTAAGAAAAAACAAAAAAATCGATGTAGTTGCTAAATAACCGACAAAAAGTTATCAGTTTGAAATTATTTTTTCAATATAAGGGAGGGAGACGAATGACCCAAATAGCACAGGTATGAGGGACCCATTGTGGACTTAATTTATAGCTCTGAGCACATAAACATCTTTATAAGGTACACTTCTGGTATTTAAACTATATTTTGATCGAGAAAAGAACTATTTTTACGCTAATATTATTACTATAGGGCACATTTCAACGTCTTATTCAGTTTAAATACTATTTAATGCTTTTACCTTTCCAAAAAACGGGTCGGTGAACAGAAATTAAGCCAAATACAGTAAAATAAGTTATTATAAAATAGAAATAAAACTTTTATAGCGACTGTGTATTTAAGGAAGCGTGTAAAACCATAATTAAGTTATACGTATAATAAATAAACTGTTTCCGCATATTGCTGTGTAGTGCTGAATATGTCTGTTCACCGGTAATTTACTACAGGTAACTAAGTATACCAACGTGGTGCTGTCTGCGTTAACGGTTGTTGAAACAATATCTGGGTGCGCTGTAGTTTATTATTAGCTCACAAATGTATCAAATTAACGACAAATGCTTAATAATAGTTCACATAATAGGGTTAACACTTTTAACCAGAAGTTATCTACCTAAATAAATAATAAGTGTACGCTTTATTTAGCGTCAGACTCAATAAAAATCAACAGATCATCTGCTATACAACATGGTGCTACTTAGCTTACGTGTGCTAGTTAGATATGCATTTAAATTATTTAACCAAATCAGCATAATATTATCTGGGTCTTGTTTCTATAATGCAAAAGGAAAAATAAGTAAACAAACTGATACTGTCGGTGAAATTTGTCGTAAAGCTTAAGCTTAATACGAGTATTCTCCAAAAATGGAATACTTTTATGGTTGTAAATGTTGTTGTGTTAATATTGCACTCACCCTCCTGGGGCCCAGCCATACAACGAAAAAGTCTGAAATTTGCTATTGAAATTTGAATCTATAGTGTAGGATTCAGGGTTGATTTTGTTTTGTTTAAAATGGAACGAAGCAAAACAGATGCAACTCTGCTTCAATTAAACATTAGGTTGTGTCGCTAAGTAGCAAAATGTCATGGTTACGGCGACGGCGAACATTGAATCCTGAACGAAGCGAGGTATTAAAATGGAATACTGAGCGTAGTGAGGGATTCAAGTGTTAACGCCCAAAGTGAAAATAATTTTGCTACCATGTGACCCATACTGCTTTTCACATCACATAATATATGTATAAGGAAATAAAAAATAAAAATAAGTTAGATTAAAGAACCTAAAGTCTTAAGAGTTTAAACCTAAAGAGTCTTAAGAGTTTAAAGAGTTAAAGAGTGAAAAGAGTCTGAAAAGTCTAAAGAGTTAAAAGAGTCTAAAGAGTCTAAAGAGTCTAAAGAGTCTAAAGAGTCTAAAGAGTCTAAAGAGTCTAAAGAGTCTAAAGAGTCTAAAGAGTCTAAAGAGTCTAAAGAGTCTAAAGAGTCTAAAGAGTCTAAAGAGTCTAAAGAGTCTAAAGAGTCTAAAGAGTCTAAAGAGTCTAAAGAGTCTAAAGAGTCTAAAGAGTCTAAAGAGTCTAAAGAGTCTAAAGAGTCTAAAGAGTCTAAAGAGTCTAAAGAGTCTAAATAGTCTAAAGCGTTTAAAGAGTCTAAATAGTCTAAAAAGTCTAAAGAGTCTAAAGAGTCTCAAGAGATTAAAGAGTAAAGAGTCTAAATAGTCTAAAAAGTAAAGTGTCTAAATAGTCTTAATAGTCTAAAGAGTCTTAAGGAGACTACAGAATCTAAGTTAGAGTCTAAAGATTGTAAGAGTTTAAATAGTCTAAAGAAGTCTAAAGGGTCTAAGAGTCTTGAGAGTCTGAAGAATCTAGAGTCGTACATGTGTGCAGTAAACAGATATTGTTGAAAATAATTATAATAAAAAAACCATTTTCTGAATAAATGTAAAAAATTCTTCCACCGAACTTAGAAAGTACCTACTACAGCTGGTAGGACCGTGGGCCTTGGGAAGGTATGGCTATGCTTAATAATTCTGCCGCGCCAGCAATGATTGCGCGGTGATCGATTACATTTGGGAACTCATGAAATGCTTACCTTGTCCTCCTTAAATAAGTTCTTTATTTTAATTATTTAAACGAGTTTTCAAATGCAAGTACCGCGGTTATGGTGGTGGGGCGGGGTTGCTGATGCCGACAATGGTGTATTTAAAATAACTAACTAGACATTGACACAACCTTGCCTATAAATATGAAAACTAGAAAAGTCGAGTTTCATAGGCTGAAAAGACAATGGTATTAATGTATAGTTTATGCAAGATACGAGTTCCGTATAAATAAATACCTACAATTGGAGTGAAGACTCCGTGAGTGGAACCTAAGTCCGAATAAGGAAATACCATTGGAGTGAAAACTCCGCGAGTGCTGCATGGGATATCGGCCCATGTAGTGCAAATGATAAGTTCTTCAGAATTAAAAATAAATATAGCTCAGGAAAAATTCCATAAAATTTAAATTGTTAGTAATATGTGACTATAATTAACGTTAAGGAGTGAAACTCAGGTTATTGTCACAAATACTCGTTGAACTTTAATGTATGTCTTGGGGTCCAATCCTATGTATGTATATGTGTCTACCTGTTCTGTTTGTTACACGTTAGGTTACTTCGATAACTCCTTAAGTACAGAAACTCGGTAGTTAGAAGGTACTTACCTAACGCACATGTTCCGTGCTTACTTACGGATAGTATTACAATGATGTCTTAATTGTCCGCTTTAGAATGTGCCTGAGTGTCGTATGCCTGCTATCTGCGAGCACTCTTCCAAGTACGCACGTTTCAGAAGCTAGGGTAATGGACATTTTTAAAGTTGCTGTCGACAAATTATAAGAATACTTTTCGCAAAAACAGAGTTTGTATGAACGATTCGTGTTTCGACTGATGCAACAAGAATTGTACTTTGGAAATTTCTAATCTAATCTATTCCTAATGATTCTAAATGTGATTTCAATGCGGAAAATTGAGCCTCCGCCGATCTAAAGGAAAATATTGAATCTAGGGGTTTCAGTTACAATAAACAAGTGATTATGGGAACAAATTTGATAAAATGTTAGGAGGCAACTGAAAGAGTTTTTGGGCAAACATAGCAAACAGGTAGACAGGATTGCGATAATGGCGCCGCCTTCCCCCTAAAAGATAAAATGTGCCGGCATGTGATAAATGTGCCTACAAAGGCCAATTCAAAATGCAAAGCTGCACTAGGACTAAATGAGTACCGATAAAAGTCGACGGGCCGACTAAATTAAAGTCCAAAAATAAATAAATTACCTAAAGCCAATCAACTAATTTTAGTGCCAAAAGAACACAATAGTAATTCTATAAATTTACAATCAGGTGAAAGGTCAATATAAGGTAAATAAATAGACGCTGGGTCCGTCACAATGCCACACATTATGTAGGTATCTAAAGTAAATGCTGGAAAAAATACAAAGTACCAATCAGTGACGATGCGTGAAACCTTGCACTCCCACTGCGCTACTTTATATATGACTTGTTCCTAATAGTGAAAACATACACATACGAACATAGTAACCAAATCCGTAAAATGGACGGCCAAGCGATGGCGTCAATATCGGACAGTTACCCAGATAGAGATGAGTTTTAATTAAGTGTAATAAAAAGGCACGTTAGTGGGAAATTTATACAGTGTACGTATAAAAACGTAAGGACCAGACGTGATCTTGATTGCACCAAATTGCAGTTTGCCTAGTTGAGGTTGAAACTAACAAAATCAAACAAACCTTGTAAATTGAGGTTGCAGATCGAGCCTCTATATTTGCAAGAGTACATATATATTATCAAAGAGTTATTTACTTAAGTCGTTGTTTAATTATCGTACAGGTACTAAGTACCAAGTATGAACTAAAACCCAAAATGGCGTAGGGTTTTATTAAAGCAACGGAATAATAATAAAGTAAATCTTCGAACAATGTAGTCGGTGAAACCGTGTTCATGGTAATGAAATTCCATTGGTTCCTTGTAAAATATACATAATTAGAGTTAAACAATATATGCCACTATCAAAATGAACATACACAGGTGCTAGTTTTGCTCTATAATATATCTGTAAGTAATTGAACCTAAGGGAAGCAAAATGTCTATAAAAAAAATTATTAATGTGACTGTAACCATGGTCAAATTAAGGCTGTGTATATTGTAGTCAAGGGCTATTGTAGACTATAGTCAAGGCTAAAATCAACTTCCAATTGTAAGCAGGGATTAAAGTTGTTTTCATAACATAAATAATATCATTCATTGTATAAGTAACATTAAGTTGCTAGATTAACAGTACAGTCGATATACCATACTTGAATATAATTGAGGTCAATACTGTATTCAGCAAGTATTATAATTAAAAAACGGTAATAAAATAATGTATCCAATGCAATTTATAATAATAACGGTCAAATATGTAGGTACCTACATCATTTTACCCGAGTAATAGAAATCTATTTGTATAGATCATGGTTTGCGTAAATAACATACCAGTACACAAGTAAAACTAATTAGGTTGTGATATCTGGTATGACTTTTTACCTTACTTAACATTGGACCATTTACGTATATTATAAATTGCATTATATCTATATATTATACTATATTACCTATCAAACAGCCAAGTAAAACTGAGGAAATCAGTTGTTGCCAATAAATAATGTACATGTACGAGATGTTATTGGAAAGCGACCTGTATGTTACAATTTTATTGGAAATTCACGAAATAGGTATTAATTGTGTGAAACGTGTATATAGCTTGAACGCTAATGAAAATACCTAGAAAAGTGTAAGCATCCAAAGAAAATATGTATCAATTAAGTTTAAACTGGTAAGATATTTAAACCTCGAGTTATTATCAATTTGAATAAAAGAAAGCAGACTCGAAATTCAAAACTGAAAAAAGGAGGAGAGAGACTGATATTGTAAAAGTAAAACCATAATTGTATTAAAACACTTTATTACGCTAAACAAGTACATAACAATAAGAGAATAGAATAAATGTGTACAAAGGCGAACTCATCCCTTTAAAGGATCTCTTCCAGCTGACCGCTAAGCAACTGAGAGAGATACTAGGAATAGTGTAAATATTCCAAGGTTATATTGTTAAAAAATGTTTATTGTTGAACTGTTGAGAAATGAATATATCCACACCTCGCCGAGTTTCTTCCGCCGGTTCTTCTCGGGTCTGAGGTTAACGCTGTTTTCCGAACCGGTGGTAGTATGTCGGAATTAGAATCTAAATTAACCTAGCAGTTATAAGATAAACAGATGTGAGATGACTGAACTATTGTTGCATGGCTAACGCATAAAATAAAATAAATAAATCATTATAAAAAGGAAGAGATGTGACGTTTATACAATAAAAGTGCAATGCGAACTACCTGCAAGTCGACATTCTGTTGTCAACTGTCATGGCGTACAGGCGGGTCGCGGAGCACACCTGACTGACCAACTGAGTTTTATTTATCACCTTGTAATACAACAGAATCTAGACGTCACACCTATATTTTATGGTAGGTAATCATAGTGGTTTATTTAATTTAGGTATCATAGTGGTTTTCCGGGCCAAGGTCCGGGTCTGAGTCCGAGTCCGGGTCCGAGTCCGGGTCCGAGTCTAGGTCCGAGTCTGGGTCCGAGTCCGGTTCCGAGTCCGGGTCCGAGTCCAGTTCCGAGTCAGAGTCCGAGTCCAGGTCCGGGTCCGAACCGGATCCGGGTACGAGTCCGGATCTGGATCCGAGTCCGGGTCCCAGTCCAAGTCAAAATCGAAATTCGAAATCATCAAACGTGTATTATGCGTCGTTCAAGAGTTCTGTTCTGATCATCATCAGCAGTTCCACTTTATCAAATGCGACAGTTTTTAATATTAATGCTTTATTTTATGATGAAAATACAGAAAATTCTATACGTATGCCTTTAAGATTTGAGGAGTTCCCTCGATTCCTCGTGAATCCCATGTTCAGAACTTGAGCTTGACATAAATATGGCTTAAAAACCTAACTTACTTAACAAACATAACGAAGAGGAAAAATCGCCAAACGAGAGCTATGCGTCGTTAAAGAGTTTCGTTCTGGTCATCATCAGCAGTTACACTTCCTCAAATGTCACTTTATGAGTGTATATGCTTGATTTGTTGATAAAAACACAACGATCACTATATGTATGCCTTTATGATTTGAGGAGTTCCCTCGATTCCTTATGGATCCCATCAGCAGAACACGAGCTTGTCAGAAATGTGGCTTAAAAACTAAACTTGCTTAGCAAGCATAACGAAGAGGACAAATCGCCAAACGTGAACTATGAGTCGTTGAAGAGTTCTGTTCTGATCATCATCAGCAGTTCCACTTCATCAAATGTGACAGTTTTTAATGAAAACGCTTGATTTTCTGATGAAAATACAAAAATCTCTATACGCATGCCTTTAAGATTTGAGGAGTTCCTTCGATTCCTCATGGATCCCATCATCAGAACTCGAGTTTGACAAAAATAAGGCTTAAAAACTTAACTTGCTTAACAAACATAACGAAGAGGAGAAATCACCAAACTTGAACTATGCGTCGTTGAAGAGTTCCATTCTGATCATCATCAGCAGTTCCACTTGATCAAATGTCATGTTTTCGAATGTATATGCATGATTTGTCGATAAAAACACAAAAATCACTATATGTATGCCTTTAAGATTTGAGGAGTTCCCTCGATTCCTCATGGATCCCATCATCAGAACTGGGTTTTGACAAAAACGGGACCAATCTGTATGCATATACATACAATCAAAAAAATAATTTTCAAAATCGGTCCAGTAATGACGGAGATATGGAGTAACAAACATAAAAATAAAAAAATAATAAAAATAATAAGAAAAAAAAAACATACAACCGAATTGATAACTTCCTTCTTTGAGATTTGGAAGTCGGCTAAAAATATGCGTTAAAGCTATGATAATCGACGTCGACGTACTAATCTTTAAAGATTAATGTCAATAGTTTTTATTTCAACAATGCTCTTATTTTGCAAAACTGTAAATTATACATTAGAGAGATACAATAGTTATATGTATATAATAAGCAAAGTAAAACTAAACAACTAAATGGAGTTGAGTAAACGCGAGTGACAAAAATCGGAGGTGAGATATTTGTGTCCGTAATTTCGTTATCGGCATAGAAGGTAGCATCCTAATAGAAGTGGTATACGCGTGCCTCTGTAAGGGACAAAACATACGCAATGCGACAATATTAAAAACACGTTTTAACATTCCTGACAACATACCAAAAACAATCTACGTAATTCGGTCGGGTTATTTGTTGCCCACCATAAACGATACCAACCCAACTAGCAAATCTATGTGCTATAAAAGTTGAGAGCACGTTTTTATTTTCGCTTTTTGGTGCTATAAAAGGTGTAAAAACAGTCGAATAAAAGTCCTGTAAGCGTTTACTCAACGCGAAAAAGGCGCACTTATACAGACTAAAAGTGTTATAAAAATCGAGTAAGCGCTGTATAAGAAGCAAATCGATGCTGCAAGAGTTGAGTAAAAGTGGATTCAAGCGCTTCTAGTGTTTTAATAGCAACGATAGTGCTTTTATTCGACTATTTGTTCTATAAACATTAGCAATTTACTATTACTCAGTGAAAGTGTTCTATAAAAGCAGCCGCACTGCTTTTTCTCAGCAAAAATGTTTCGTAAAAGTAGCCGAATTGCTTTTACTCGGCATTTTAAATGTGTAAGAGTGCAGTAAATGCTTTTATTCAACTAATATGTGCTAAAATCGATCTCGGGTAAGCGATTATATTACAATTATTGTATTAAGTTTGAGGCCTAATCGTCTTCACGTGTCTAATATAATAAAACAAAAAGGTACTTAAGTATTTTTTTACAGCTGTCATCCATGACATTTATTTTTACCGTGATTGTGTACATAAGTTTTTACTGTCAGTAAGTACACGTAATACAGTAAAACCTAGCGCGAAAAATACTTTATTGATAAAACCAAAGGCACTGGTTCATATATATTCATGGGCCGTCTATTTTCTTAAATTTCAATAAAAAAATATTAATTAAAATAAATAAAAATTTGCTTACACGATCTAGTTTCTGTTATATCTCATTAATTCGACTATAAGTCGAGTAACTGCGTTTACTGCTACACTTATAGCACATGATGTCGCCATGTTTATGGATTTATAGTCCGGTGGCCGACTGCATGAAACCCTACCTGATAAAAAAATAGAAAAATCCTACTCTGTAGAGGTAGCTGACTTTTAGCAGCTTCAACTGCTCTTGGTCGGCCGTGGCTTAACTTGGCAAATTTTGCGCAAGTGGCAAAAAAGTGGTACAAATATTCATCAAAAAACAAAAGTGGTCAGCTACATCCTGTGTTGGCTGGTTCCTGTGTCCGACCGAATTTGTGGTACCAAGTGAGCTACAATGTACCTCATCGAAAAATAGAATGTCACTTGTATAGTTGTATGGTAGGATAGCTGCCATTGACATTTTTTTTAATGCGGACGGACTGCAAAAGCTGTCAGGCTAAGGTGAGACCGACCAAGACATACGTCAACAAATTTAATGTAGGTATTACAATCAATTTTTTTCATTCTATTTTTCGATGAGGTAAATTGTAGCTGTCACGTTGTACCACAAATTCGGTAGGACACAGGAACCTGCCAACACAGGATGTAGCTGACCACTTTTGTTTTGCTGTCCTCAATTCTATTATACGATGGTTTTTTTTTTGATGAATTTTTGTGCCACTATTTTGCCTTTTGCGCAAAATTTGCCAAATTAAGCCGCGGCCGACCAAGAGCAGTTGATGCTACTAAAAGTCAGCTACCCAGAGTAGGATTTTTCTATTTTTTTATCAGGTAGGGTTTCATGCAGTTGGCCACCGGACTAAATTGAAACGACAACAAGCTGGCTGATTTGTGCTGTTAATGTAGTTCAAAACTCTTTAAAAGTACTCTAAGCTGAATACATTTTGAATAAAACCTGTAAATACACTTCAGCTCCTATAACAGCGGTTTGAACCCCATTACCCGAATTATGATATAAGCGCGCTGTTACAGCAGCATTGTTGCCAAATGGTTATTGGATTGCTTTTAATAAGCTTTTATAGCAACAGAGAAGAGTATTGAGTAACAGTTGTATTAAAGCGCCTTATTCAGATAATTAGCTATTGTATAGCTGTTATATGATTTTAATAGAACAATTATGCTGAATAAAAGTGATTTAGTAGCGCTAACTCAGCATTTTATTAAAAGGTGGAATAAAAGTGCTAAAAGATAGTGCTATAAACGTTTATACGACTGTCGTATGGTAGTCGTAGAGATGGGTAGTGAGTAAATACTCACGGGTAAATACCGAGTAAATACTCAGTATTTACTCAATTTAACCGTATTTACTCGTTTATACCCAAATTGGTGGGTATAAACTATTTAGAGTGCTGAAAGGGGCATACAAATTTGAAATATAGGTGTATTTTGTAAGCCGCTTCTGGATTAAGTACTCATAATTGTAAGAAATGTATTTTTAAAAGGGGCACTGCATACATGTAACCAAAGACATATGTAACTTCGTATAAGACGAATAAAGTCTAAGGAAAAAACGTGCCTCGGAATTCAAGTAAAAGTAATTCTCGAATAGATGCCGCACACACCTTTAGCCTATACTCGGCTAGATGGTGTGACGACACCGTTTCATATTTAACAATTTTAACACATAGATATCAGTGAATGAACATGGATCAAAATGATATAAAAATAATAAAATCATTTATCCATATACATTTTTTGATAACTTTAAACGTTTTCATTTTGAGTTTTAGTCGTGTGTCGATAGATGGCAGTAAATTTACAGTGACTATAAAATTTACAATGACAGGACCCCTCTATACTATCTATTCTTTTTGATGTAACTAATTGTCACAAAATAAAATTTCAGAAACCACCAACGTGTTGTACATCATTAAATGGGTCTTTAAAAATAACTGGAATGTTTCTAAGAACATTTTTGGATAAATTGAATATTTTTGGGAAAAAACCGCTTCGAAAGGCCATAATAATGTTTATCTCTCTATAACTTTAGAACCAAAGTTCAGAAAAATTATAAAAACATATCGAGAGATTAGCCGTATAATAGAGTACAAAAAACAATACTTGGAACATCATCGGTTGAGCCATTTTTGAGTTATCTTTAAAAAACCCTTAATAAAAGGTCTTAAGTGCCGCGTAAATACGCACTTTTGCGCGACATGCAGTTATCTATAACATCGATAGAATTTAAGTGCCATATTTTTGAAGTAAATACCTTCTTATTTAAAACAAAATTGTTAACTATGCATTATCACAATTTGCCTCTCACTGATAATTACCTTTTTTCCAAAAGTAAGCGTCCTCAATGCTTATTATTTTCTTCAATAAAAGACAATTTTGTTCTTAAATCTCACTTTTTGAATATTTTATAAGCAATCGTTTTTACCCACCTAAATGAGTAAATACGGGTATTTATCGGGTACTTTGAGTAAATACCGAGTAAATACTCAGTATTTACTCACCCCTACCCATCTCTAATACGACATGATTATAGCACTAATTAGCGAAAATTGCTAAATAGTCGAGTTAACCGCTATTATACGATATATTGGTGTTTCAACAACCGTAACTCGGCTGTTATACGATTACAGGCTGAGTAAATCAATTCTTATACGACTATTTTGCTAGTAGGGAAATTTATGGTGGGGAACAAACAAAAAGTGAGACTGTGACAAAGACAAGCAATAATACGTCTTTCTCTGCTACTTCTACTGAAAGTTCCATAAGTGCATCTCGTTCGGTCGTTTGGCCCTTGGTTCATCTCTATATTATTGTACCTCTATGGTTATCGGACGCGATCCACACAACCTATCCGCATGATGTCACGGACATGACTTAACTTGAATACTCGATCCAATAGTGTTGCACGTAAGCTTACAATTATATTAGTGACTAGACGGGCCCGCAGCTCCGCTCGCGTAAATGAAATAAAGAGTTTGTCTTAAATATGTTTATTTAAATACCGACATTATTATGTATTCAACCCTGCCAGGGTTTAATCTATGATAGGGATTTCTTATTTGATTGTAGCCGTTATTTGGATAACTTAATTCGCAAATTTCTCAAACAATGATGTGATTTGATAAAAGGCAAGATTGTATTTTTTCATCTACGTAGATATATATTTACAACTTGTTTCAACATAAAATGATTATTTATTTTTATAAGCCTAGTTGCAAAAACATTCATTAGATTAATTTCCGCTTTAAGAATAATATGGACGACCACTGCCCATAAATCGCCTTTTCATACAAACGTAGTCCCCATTTCCCTTCCTGGATATTAACATTACTTACTACGGATACGGCTACGGTGACGCAACGACCCAAAGTGAGTCCTGGCCTCCGACACCAGATCACGCAATAGCTCTCGCCAGTCGGCATGGCGGAGGTTGAGCAGGTCTTGAGCAACTAAGTCGTTTCAGCGGTACCTAGGCCTAGGACGTCCATCGGCTGTCTCCCATTTCGTTGTCCCAAGTACGCTCTCGGCAAGATCCTCTCACATTCTCTCAGTGTCCGAGCCGCTGTGGTCTCTCAATAATTTAGCCACTATATCGGAACACATCCTTATTTCTATGGCAACCAAGTTATATTACGATATTTAGCAGACTGCTGACTGTACATTTGCTTATTTTCATCTGGTCGCTCAAAAATATCATGCACTTTCATTTATCTAACCTAAGTTATAACTTGCTATCAACATGTTATCAACTTTGTATTTTTGGCCCATCTCGGCGGCCCGTTCTCCGGACGAATGACAATGTTTGCCGAAGCTATGAAAGTCATTCTGAATAATATAACTCAAAAAGAAATTTAAAACAACAAAATACAAATTATTAATAATATGATAATATTAATTTGATTGATAAGTCATAAATGCCATAAGTCACACGTATGGGTATAGTCGAAGGTTGAGGTTGACAGCACTTTTATTTTACTTCGTGTAAAAAAACTCCTAAATAACTGTATACCAACATGACAAACATAATTTAGGTTACTTTAACTTACGGATAATTTGGTCTAGTCTGTAGCACCGCCAAACGAAACCAACCGAGAGTTCCCGAGAAATAGCCGATCGTCGTAAAATAAAGATTGTAATGAAGATTTCTTTTCCTTATTGTACATTAAATACGCATCGAAAGCGATAGTTTTTATGCTCTAGTTCTATTCTCATATTTAGATAATTGATTGGAACAGTTTTTTCTTATCATACGTGCGTCGTATTCGAGAAACGTGTCAAAAACTTTTTTAGAAATTTGTTAGGCGCCACCTCGCTCGTTCTTCTTCCCTCGTTTTTTATCCCGTTCTGGTTTTTCAATTTTATAAATATGATGTGAAATTTCATTTTCCTACCAATGACTTCCGACCTGAGGCACGGATTTCCTAATACAAATGATTTTATTCCTAATTTTGGAGTCTGTACCAACGCTTGACGAAGCATTATAAAAACAGGTTTCCAATTTTATTATTAACTAGACGGGCCCGCAGCTCCGCTCGCGTAAATGAAATAAAGAGTTTGTCTTAAGTTTAGTTAAATACCGATATTATTATGTATTCAGCCCTGCCAGGGTTTATAACTGTGATAGGGATTTCTTGTTTGTAGCCGTTATTTGGATAACTTAATTCGCAAATTTCTCATTGCGAAAAGGCAAGATGGTATTTTTTCATCTTGTAGGTATTTATTTAAAACTTGTTTCAACAAAAAAATATTATTTATTTTTATAAGCCTAGTTGCAAAAACATTTATTAGATTAATTTCCGCCTTAAGACAAATATGGACGACCACCGCCCATAAATCGCCTTTTCATACAAACGTAGGTAGTCCTCATTTCCCTTTCTGGATATTAACATTAGGTACTTACTACGGCTACGGTGACGCAACGACCCAAAATGAGTCCTGGCCTCCGACACCAGATCACGCCATGTTTCTCGGTCTTGCAATAGCTCTCGCCAGTCGCCATGGCCGACCCATATAACCATTCCAGTCGCAGAAACACAAAGTGGTAACTAAATGTCAGATGTGTCGTAACAGAGTCCACACAATGTGTCTAGAATTGTTTCGAAACAAAGTGTCATCGCCGTGTCTACACTTTTCCGTAACAAGGTGTCGACACATTTGTGTGCACTTTGCGTGCGGTTTGCGACTAAATCTGACAGCAAATTTGTGACAGCAAATGTCAATATAAAATACCTCTTGAAAACCAAGGTTTGTCAAACTACTATTAGTGTCTCGTGTGCTCGTAATTCTAGTAAGTCATCATGGGCAATGCAAATGATAATAATCGACCAAACCGACACCCAACACCCGTCAACCTTTTACAGAAAAGTTTTTAAAGAAATGCAATAAGCTACTTAGGTCAGGCAACGAATGCTCCAAAAGTTGTAGAGGGATATGCTCGGAACACAATTGTTGACTCCGTAACTCGGTTTGACAAGTTAGGAGGTGAACATATCAAAAGTCCCCGGCCGTAGCCCTTGAGCGGGGGGGAGAGAGGGGGCTTTGAAGGTCCCATTTTCCGGTTTTTCGATTATATCTCGGAAACTATGCATCTCAGCGACATGGCCACTTATACAAAATGAATGTTAATTTAATTTGTTACAAGTTTATTCAGTCAATTTTTTCGATATGTTGAATAGTTTTTGAGATATCCGCTCTTGAAAGTTTATTTAGGGCTCTCAATTTTATCTTGATATATCTATATCAGTGAAGGTGCTAGGCCGTGTTTGGTATCGTTTTCGTATAAATCTGGGGTGCTGAATCCATTTAAGGTATCACATTGACACCATTCCACAAAATAAAAAAAAATCTTTTTAGGGTTCCGTACCTCAAAAGGAAAAAACGGAACCCTTATAGGATCACTCGTGCGTCTGTATGTATGTCCGTCTGAATACACAAAATAGTTCTTTACCTATAGATGACATGAAAACCTATTAGAAATGTGCAGTCAAGTGCGAGTCGGACTTCATGTACGGAACCCTTAATACGCGAGTCCGACTCGCACTTGGCCGGTTTTTTTGAAACTCCTCTTGACGCTTAACCGCTGAACCGATTTCGTTGAAATTTGGTATAGAAATAGTTTGCGTCCCGGAACAGTACATAGGATAGATCTTATAACCAAAATCATCTTTTGAAGGTGTGAAAAGTGGCGTGGAAATTTGTACGGGAAATCAATAACCGCTGAACCGATTTATATGAAATTTGGGATGGTCTACATCTTTGATTTAGTTAAAAATTATAAAAAAACATGACTTCAAACCTAAACTTAAACAGTATTAACTTCAAGAAGTCAATTCTGAATTCCCCCCTACACCTCATTTCACACCTTTAAAGGATGATTTTTGAGATAACTTATTATGCCCTGTCTCGGGACTAAAAATATATGTGTACCAAATTTAAATTAAAACTGTTCAGCAGTTTAAGCGTGAAGAGGAGTTTAAAAGAAAGTATTTTAATAAGTTTATATGTTTTTACTTCGGAATGGTGTCAATGTGATACCTTAACTAAATTTGGTACTGCGAATTTAGACGAAAACGATACCAAACATGGCCTCGTAGCTTTACTGTTGTAGAAGTCAAAATAAAATTAAGAGCCCTAAATTCTTATTACTTGGCCAAACTTGTGTAGAAGGAAAAGGTAAAATAAAAGTCTTCGGCAGGAATATAAGACACAAATATATTTTTTTTGCGTTACTATTTCAATCATCAAATATAAACATACCTTGATTATATTATTCTAGTGAGATCCTCATAGATAAACAAAAACATGTACTTAAGAAATTACAAGGTCGAAATGTCACGGCACTTGTGAGAGTAATATGTGAAAAATAAAAACTTTTATGACAAAAAAATCTGGACACAATTTAAGAATCACCCAATTGCATCGAGGAATCATCTGTATTTTTGCTTGTTTCATTACCTCCTCGCTTCTTTTTTGTCCTTTGTATTCTGTAGCAATTTGTTAGATCTGAAAATAAAGATAACTTGCGTCGTCACGGATGTCGATTTTTAGGTTTTAGGGAGTGCAGAATTCGAAAACGATGATCATTTTATAATCCAAGATGGCGGCTACGTATTTTGTCATAAAAGTCGTCATGAATATCGTTTTATAGGTTTTAGGAAGTGCCGATTTCGAGAATGATGACCAGTTTGGAATCCAAGATAACTGCCGTGCACTTTGTCATAAAAGTCGTCATGGATATCGTTTTATAGGTTTAAGGGAGTGCAGAATTCGAAAATGATGACCATTTTGGATTCCAAGATGTCTGCCGTGCACTTTGTCATATGACCCGTCATGGATGTTGATTTATAGGTGTTAGGAAGAGTAGAATTCGAAAATGATGACCATGACCAACGTGCACGGCAGACCTCTTAGATTCTAAAACGGTCATAATTTTCGAATTCTCCACTCCCTAATACCTATAAATCGAGATCCATGACGACGTTTATGACAAAGTGTACGGTAGACATCTTGGTTTCCAAAATGGTCATCATTTTCGAATTCTGCACACCCTAAAACCTATACATATAGTAGTTCGCCCCGAACTGTGAACTCGCGGTTCGCCAAACAGATCAATTGAATGCAGTGCTACTTAGTCGGAGATGGGCATTTCGTAATTGATTCCTGATTCCACGATTACTTGAAATTACTTTGTAATCTGATTACCGATTCCTAGATTACTTTGTAATCTAAAAATACCGAATTACTAAGTACAATTCCATTTGAGGAATCAGGAATCAATTTTTCGAATACTACAATTACTAGTAATAGAAATCAATGTCGATTCTTCATTAGGTACAGGAATATAATATATTACTTGATTCCTTTCAGATTACATTTCGTACTACTACATAAGTACATTAAGTACTATCAAAAGTACATTTCGATAGTAGATATAAATGTTGTTGACTTACTAGGATGCATCTACCGATACCTTATTTGAAACAGGTGTGCAGATTTCGAAATTGATGACCATGACCAATAAAACGACATCCATGACGACTTTTAACATAGTGCATGGCCGCCATCTTGGATTCCAAAATAGTTATTATTTTCGAAATCTGCGCTCCCTAAAACCTATAAAACGACAGCCATGACGACTTTTATGACATAGTGCATGGTCGCCATTTTGGATTCCAAAATGGTCATCATTTTCGAAATCTGCGCCCCCTAAAACCTATAAAACGACATCCATGACGACTTTTATGACATAGTGCATGGCCGCCATTTTGGATTCCAAAATGGTTATCATTTTCGAAAGCGGGGCCCCCTAAAACCTATAAAACGACATCCATGACGACTTTTATGACATAGTGCATGGCCGTCATCTTGGAATCCAAAATGGTCATCATTTTCGAAATCTGCGCCCCCTAAAACCTATAAAACGACACCCACGACGACTTTTATGTCATAATGCAAGGCCGCCATTTTGGAATCCAAAATGGTCATCATTTTCTAAATCTGCGCCCCCCAAAACCTATAAAACGACACCCATGAAGACTTTTATGACATAGTGCATGGCCGCCATTTTGGATTTCAAAATGGTCATCATTTTCTAAATCGGGGCCCCCTAAAACCTATAAAACGACATCCATGACGACTTTTATGACATAGTGCATGGCCGCCATCTTGGAATCCAAAATGGTTATCATTTTCGAAATCTGCGCCCCCCAAAACCTATAAAACGACACCCATGACGACGTTTATGACATAGTGCATGGCCGCCATTTTGGATGTCAAAATGGTAATCATTTTCTAAACCGGGGCCCCCTAAAACCTATAAAACGACATCCATGACGACTTGACATAGTGCATGGCCGCCATCTTGGAATCTAAAATGGTCATCATTTTCGAAATCTGCGCCCCCTAAAACCTATTAAACGACACCCATGACGACTTTAATGATAAAGTGCATGGCCGCCATTTTGGAATCCAAAATGGTCATCATTATCTAAATCTGCGCCACCCAAAACCTATAAAACGACACCCATGACGACGTTTATGACATAGTGCATGGCCGCCATTTTGGATGTCAAAATGGTCATCATTTTCTAAACCGGGGCCCCCTAAAACCTGTAAAACGACATCCATGACGACTTTTATGACATAGTGCATGGCCGCCATCTTGTAATCTAAAATGGTCATCATTTTCGAAATCTGCGCCCCCTAAATCCTATAAAACGACACCCATGACGACTTTTATGATATAGTGCATGGCCGCCATCTTGGAATCCAAAATAGTCATCATTTTCTAAATCTGCGCCCCCCAAAACCTATAAAACGACACCCATGACGACTTCTATGACATAGTGCATGGCCGCCATTTTGGATTTCAAAATGGTCATCATTTTCTAAATCGGGGCCCCCTAAAACCTATAAAACGACATCCATGACGACTTTTATGACATAGTGCATGGCCGCCATCTTGGAATCCAAAATGGTCATCATTTTCGAAATCTGCGCCCCCTAAAACCTATAAAACGACACCCATGACGACTTTTATGGCATAGTGCATGGCCGCCATTTTGGATTCCAAAATGGTCATCATTTTCAAAATTGGGGCCCCCTAAAACGTATAAAACGACATCCATGACGACTTTTATGACACAGTGCATGGCCGCCATTTCGGATTCCAAAATGGTCATTATTTTCGAAATCGGCACTCCCTAAAACCTATATATCGACACCCATCTCGACTTTTATGACAAAGTGTTTTGCTACCATCTGCATGCAAGACATTTCTATTATTTTTACGTACAAAAATGGCCCCCTGTCAACTTTCAATCGAGATTTAATCGATAATTTATTCGATTAATATTCAGATTAATTCAATTTCAATCTATGTTAGGTCGACTAAACTAATCGCGATTAAAATTTGAGAATTAACTTTTTTTATTCCATTAATTAGTCGAATAAACAGTTAATCGATTAATGCCCATCTCTGACCACGGCATTTTTACACTTTGAGAATATCTGAAAACAAATCAACACAAGGAGCCATTTTGCAAATCCAGTAACATACCAGTAACTTTGTTATTACTTTTGACAGCGCGTGTCATGTGTCAACACAGAGTCGACACAAAGTCGAAACATTGCGACTACTTTGTGACTGCAATATTTCTCAGCCTTGAACCATATTTATACATCATAATCAACAAGTTTCGTAGTATGTAAAGCGTTATTTCTGTTATTTAAGTATAGTATACGCATCGAAGTACTAAAAATGCTTCAAATAATATAGTTATGAACACAGACACTAAGAAGTAAACAATTTCATTTCCGGCTAAACTAAAACAATGTGGTGGCGCGTTGATAATATTACACTTAGTTTATCAAATCACTCGAGCAGTTTAATTCCCCATAATAATTTAAGTCCTATTGTAATATAAATGCAAACAATATATAATTACGTCTTGTAATCCGTTTTAGAGATGGCGTATTAATGTCACTTATTTTTATTTAAGTATTTTTCCATCTGACAGTTTCCATTTGACAGGAACAAAATGAACGAATGAACGAATGATTTTGGCATAAAGTAGTCGCAAACTCGAAACAATGCGTGCACACGGCGACCACACTTTATGTCACTTTGTGTCATGTGTCGACCCTTCCCCATTTCTGGTAACTGTGTCGACACGGCGACGACTCTGCGACTGGAATTGTGACCGAAACAGACGGTGTCGACACAAGATGTGTCAACACCGCGTCGTAATGGCGACTGGAAATGGTTGTATGGGGAGGTTGAGCAGGTCTGGAGCAACTACGTCGTTTCAGCGGTACCTAGGACGTCCACTCGGGCATCTCCCATTTTGTTGTCCCAACGGTCCTCTAATATGTGGTATAATGGATCTCTAAGTGTCCGAGCCACTGAAGCTGCCGCTTTGGTCTCTCAATATTTCGCCATTATATCGTAGCACATCCTTATTTCTATGGCAACAAAGTTAAATTACGATATTTGGCTGACTGCTGACTGTACATTTGCTTATTTTCATCAGGTCGCTCAAAAATATCTGAACATGCACCTTTTTTATAACTTACTATCCACTTTGTATTTCTGGCCCGTCTCGGCAGCCCGTTCCCCGGCATGGCAATGTTTGCCGAAGCCGTGAAAGTCAATCTGAATAATATAACTCAAAAAGAAATAAACAACAAAATACATGTTATAAATAATATGATAATATTAATTTGATTGATAAGTCATATACGGCATAAGTCACTCGTATGGGCTATAGACTAAGGTTGAGGAGGATATCACTTTTTATTTTACTTCGTATAAAAACACGTAGAAATAACTGTATACCAACATGACAAACATAATTTAGATTACTTTACACCGAAACGAAACGAACCGAGAGTTGCCGAGAAATGGCCGATGTTCATACAATAAAGATTGTTATGGAAATTTATTTTGCTTATTGTAAATTAAATACGCATCGATAGCGGTAGTTTTTATGTTCTAGTTCTATTCTCATATTTAGATAATAGATTGGAACAGTTTTTTCTTATCATACGTGCGTCGTATTTGAGAAACGTGTCAAAAACTTTTTTAGAAATTTGTAAGGCGCCATCTCGCTCCTTCCCCCGTTTTTTATCCCGTTCTGGTTTTTCAATTTTATATATATATGTCGTACCCTGACACCAGAAAGACGTATTGCAGCGTTATAGTTCATTATTTTAGACGCCTGTATAAAATCGATTAGCAATGTTGAGCTACGTATTATTTGGTTGTAACAAAGTAAATAAAGTTGTGTAGAGAGTAACTCCGTCTATTGGCGCATTGTTGAAATAAAGTTGCGTAGAGAGTAACGCCATCTATTGGCGTGTTGTTGAACTGAGATGACAGGTAGAAGGCTTTGGAACGTCGAGAGGTTTCTCTCGAGGGAGCGTAGGCACGAGTTGGCGTTTTTGTCGGTATGTTGGTAGACTGGTCGAGCAGGTTTGCCAACTTGACTGAGGCGGGAGCGGAGAGGCTCCGCCGCTGGTAGTTCTTCTTGATCGGGCCGCGCTAGAGATCGGACCTACTCGTTAGCCAACCTCGTGCCTAACTCGCTACGTTCCTGAAGGTTTATACCTGAAGGATTATTCTGATAGCTTATAGAATCCCGCGTTCTTTAACCATTTAGCTAAGTGTTTTATTTCAAGTGTTATTTTGATTTCTTATGTTTCATTAGAAGCTTACTTTTGTGAAATAAAGAAATGATGTGTTATGTGTTGTTTTAACTTGTCTTGAAAAGATTTGTCCCTCTGAGTTTGTTGCCGGTCCCATATAGGGCTAAATCTTCTCAGGTCAGATATGTAGGGTTGAAGCCGGCCTAGTTTGACTTGAATAAAGATTTAAACGGTTTCTTTTTACTTTCATATCGCTCCCTTGAGTTAAAAATAGCAATTAGTTATTTTAAACAATTAGTACTGAAGTATAGTAGGCACTAGTATGGTTAACGAGTCCTAATGTTTATTTCATGCACTGGTAGCAATGGTAGCATACTGGTTTAGCTGTGAAGTAATACATTATCGTACTACCCCCACGCGCCCACCGCCCTTTAAGACCCTCTGTCTTCGACATCAGCAAGTGGGATGGATGCAGAGTTTCATGTATTGCTTGCACAGCCACCTGGGAGCGTGGTGTATTTCCGTGTGTTTTGGTGACCTACATTCCATAATCTGGACACGTGGTAATGGTAAGCTCACGTATCTAACCTTTATTGAAAGGTGAGTGCAATTCATTGTTATTTGGTGAGAATTATTGTGAAATTGTGAATTATGATTGAGGCAGTCTAGCATAACGGTTGTGACGTGACGTCATCTCTGGGATCGTTACGTTTCTTTATAATTAATTTTTATAATCCATTTAAATCGAAGCGATCTTGAGTTATTTTGATTTGAAATCCATACTGTTAATTAAAACCAAGTATTAGCTATCACGACGTGATATTATGTCATCGCTCACTTGTGCATCTACCCTCAAAAAATATTTTTTTTTTCATGAAAATACAATGCACCGTTAGAAATTGATCCTGCTGATTTGCCAATGCATAGGATTATGTAATACTACTTACTTACTTTACGTTACCCTGTAACGTTTAGTAATTAATAAAATTGCGACAAATTATTGCCCGTAATGCCGTGATAGATCACAAATCGTGCATACTATGAAAACATGAGCTACGCATATGAAAATTAATGTTACAGTGTCCTGCAGCCAGAGCCGAGCGAACTTGCAGACACCATCACACCTGTAACACAGAAGCAGCTGTGCAGTATCGTCTGTTCTGGAAATTTGGAAATAAAAGGACAGGTTTCGTTCCAATTGTTTATTAGTGAATTTTATTTTCAGTGTAATGGCGAAGCATAACAGTCTAACGTAACTAATTAGCTGTCACTTTTCGTATTGGCCCATTTTACCGTGTTACTTATTTTTGGAACACATGTTTGTTTGTTCATAGAATGAAATAAAACGCACTCATTGAAGTGTGATATTTCATAAGATTTCAAGAATAAATTATAATTATATTGTGTGCGTTATGTTAAACTTATGGCATTCAGTGGGTAGTGATTAGAAATGTGATTTGTGTTTACCCGAATATTTGTTAATTAATATGTCGGTAGTCGCGAAAATGACCCTACTCTCCTACCCGCCAATTCAAATGATGAAAAAGTATAAATGTAACTTACCATGAGATGGAAGGGGCATTCTCGCTTTGGCGCTTGAACCGGTAACATTGAGTAGGAAGGCTTACTGCTTGTTAAGTTAAGAATGTCGAAAGTGTTGAAGTAGGAACTTAGAGTAAAATAAAGGCAATTGATTGTACGAAGGACTTTGATTCATCACAAGTCAGAAGTGGTAACACGGCGCCCATAAAAGGACCAGAACGTGTGAGTACCTAGTATATCTATATATACATATTTTATATACATACATATTTTATATACTTACTCTGACGTTATGGTAGTAAGTTTTAAGTTGTGTTATTATAGGGCTTGCAATTCGAATATTCGAATATTCGAATATGTCGAATATTCGACCTGTTTTGATATTCGAATATTCGGCCGCTCAGGTTTCGAATATTCGAATATTTTTTATTACTAGGTAAAAATCTATTTTCATCCGTTATAGTTACAGTTTCTGTGTATTTTGCCGGGTATTAACAGTGAATGAGGAACCGTAGGTACCCAAATACGAAGGAAATAATGTTTTTACTGTATTCCTCTCAATAGGCTTCATGAATACAGTTAAACCTAAGAACCTAACTCAATTTCAAAGGAAACGAAATCAAAAAGTATGTTTTATTACGGTGCGGCTAATGCTTTTTCTAGGTACAAGTAACTTTACGTAAGTTTTAAGATAAAGGGTCATTTTGTTTATTGAGTAAAAGCGTACCTTAAGCGAATATTCGAAGTCTAAACCTTGCCCTTTATCGCAATTCACAAATTTGATCATACCAAACCTACCGAACTAGGTAATCTAACCATGCACCTTTAGCTAACGAATAATCCACCCCGTAGTCAGCCAACTTTTTCCCTTAAATATTCCAATACCAATTATATAACTTATTATATAACAGCCGACCATTAGGAATCAAAACTAAACTTGCCAAGACTAATAAAGTCAATAAAGATTCAAAATACAATGGAATTAAAGGCCATTTTACAGGCTTCTTAACGACAAGAAGTTAATTTAAATCAGAAAATGATTAGTGATTACCTCCTAAAATGTTTTCTCTCTTACATACGTGTTTGGATGGTTAAAGTTATATTAATTCACGCAACGACGCATTTATAATAAAAAGTTTTATCAAGAAATATTGAAATGTCTAATTTTTGCGTTTTAGGTACTTACTTGCTTTTATAAACGTGGGTATTTCAGAGTAGGATGATAAAATCTAGTCAATAAGTGGATTTCTGCAAAATATCATTAATTTTAGCAATATGTGAAAAAAGCTTTTGAATAAAACGATAATAAACCGATTTTTCGTTCCTTTTCTTATTTTTTTTTAAATATTCGAATAATTATTCGAATATTCGAATATCTCGTCAGAAAAAGCCGAATATTCGAATACCTGAAAGTTTCGAATATTTGCAAGCCCTTGTGTAATGCTTATAATCTCAAAACCTGATTAATAATATGCAAATACGCGATCATAGTCAAGTTGAAGTAACGAAGTAGACTTGTTACGTAATTTATAACTCTGCGGGTAACTTTTTACAAGAGTCATGTTACGATTATGTACAGTGCAGTTACTACTGCACTGGTACAATGGATACGATACTAATACAATGGATACGATTTGGATAAATATTTAATGAATCCGTTAGCAATTACAAAACAAACAAGTACTGTACGTGTACCATTAAAGGCAAGTACGTTTATTGTCGTTAAAGGAACAATTTTATTTAACTGATTTTAAATTTTAGTGGTTTTAAATTTTAATATGCCAATATTGTGAAGAGACATGCAGAAGTTCTCGGTTGTTATGCAGATCTAGTTGAAATACGTACTGTCGTTAAATGAAAGTGTTTACATACATGTGCATCCTATATTTGAGTTTCGAATACTGAACCTAATCTATTAAATAGTAGGTATATTTAGTATGAGCTAAATGATCCAATAGCAAGTCATGCTTGATAACCGCCTCTGGTTAGTTTTGAAATGAATGAAGAGTGTCTTAAGTGATTACTATGTACCTTAAGTGCCGTGTAACGACAATTACGTGGTTTGGTAACAACAATTAAACTTTCAATATTGATTTGGCTATTATGTATGTGTACCATGTAGGTAATATAACCGGGTCTAATGTTTAGTTACCTATGTAGGTGGGTAAAAGTATAGTTAGCATGTAGTTAGTCACCAATGTCACCATGTATGTGGTGTACTATAGTCAGACTCTAATGGTTCTAGATATCATGTAGGTGGTATCATATATCCGGGTCTAATGTTTAGTTACCTATGTATGTAGGTAAAAGTGTAGTTAGCATGTAGTTAGTCACCATGTATGTGGTGTACTATAGTCAGACATTAATGGTTTTAGATATCATGTAGGTGGTATCATATAATCGGGTCTAATGTTTAGTTACCTATGTATGTAGGTAAAAGTGTAGTTAGTCACCATGTATGTGGTGTACTATAGTCCGACATTAATGGTTCTAGATATCATGTAGGTGGTATCATATAACCGGGTGTAATGTTTAGTTATATATGTAGGTGGGTAAAGGTGTAGTTAGCATGTAGTTAGTCACCATGTATGTGGTGTACTAATAGTCAGACTCTTAGGGTTCTAGATATCATGTAGGTGGTATCATATAACCGGGTCTAATGTTTACAGCCATGTAGATGTGCTGTTTATGAGTGCGGCCATGTAGTGTGCTGCTAGAGTCTACAGCCATGTAGATGTGCTGTTTGTGAGTGTAGCCATGTAGTGTGCTACCAGAGAATTTAATACGAGTTTGAGTCTAATACGAGTTTGAGTCTAATACGAGTTTGAGTCAAATACGAGTTTGAGTCTTATACGAGTTTGAGTCTAATACGATTTTGAGTCTAATACGATTTTGAGTCTAATACGATTTTGAGTCTAATACGATTTTGAGTCTAATACGATTTTGAGTCTAATACGATTTTGAGTCTAATACGATTTTGAGTCTAATACGATTTTGAGTCTAATACGATTTTGAGTCTAATACGATTTTGAGTCTAATACGAGTTTGAGTCTAATACGAGTTTGAGTCTAATACGAGTTTGAGTCTAATACGAGTTTGAGTCTAATACGAGTTTGAGTCTAATACGAGTTTGAGTCTAATACGAGTTTGAGTCTAATACGAGTTTGAGTCTAATACGAGTTTGAGTCTAATACGAGTTTGAGTCTAATACGAGTTTGAGTCTAATACGAGTTTGAGTCTAATACGAGTTTGAGTCTAATACGAGTTTGAATCTAATACGATTTTGAGTCTTAACGATTTTGAGTCTAATACGATTTTGAGTCTAATACGATTTTGAGGTTCATACGGTTTTGAGTTTAATACGATTTTGAGTTTAATTAATACGATTTTGAGTTTAATTAATACGATTTTGAGTTTAATACGATTTTGAGTTTAATACGATTTTGAGTTTAATACGATTTTGAGTTTAATACGATTTTGAGTTTAATACGATTTTGAGTTTAATACGATTTTGAGTTTAATACGATTTTGAGTTTGAGCTTAATACGATTTTGAGTTTGAGCTTAATACGATTTTGAGGTTGAGCTTAATACGATTTTGAGGTTGAGCTTAATACGATTTTGAGGTTGAGATTAATACGATTGTGAGTTTGAGCTTAATACGATTTTGAGTTTGAGCTTAATACGATTTTGAGTTTGAGCTTAATACGATTTTGAGTTTGAGCTTAATACGATTTTGAGTTTGAGCTTAATACGATTTTGAGTTTGAGCTTAATACGATTTTGAGTTTGAGCTTAATATGAGTTTGAGTTTGAGCTTAATATGAGTTTGAGTTTAATACGAGTATATAGTACGAATTGTCTGAATAGTCTAGAGCTGTTTATGAATGTGGTCATGTAGTGCGCTGCTAGAGTCTACAGCCATGTAGGTGTGCTGTTTATGAGTGCGGCCATGTAGTGTGCTGCCAGAGATCTTAAAGAGTTTAAAAATTTAAAGAGTTTATCTTGAGTTTAAAGAGTTAAAGAGTTTATTTTGGGTTTAAAGAGTTTATTTTGAGTTTAAAGAGTTTAAAGAGTTTATTTTCAGTTTAAAGAGTTTATTTTGAGTTTAAAGAGTTTCTTTTGAGTTTAAAGAGTTTATTTTGAGTTTAAAGAGTTTATTTTGAGTTTAAAGAGTTTATTTTGAGTTTAAAGAGTTTATTTTGAGTTTAAAGAGTTTATTTTGAGTTTAAAGAGTTTATTTTGAGTTTAAAGAGTTTATTTTGAGTGTAAATAATTTGAGTTTAAAGAGTTTATTATGAGTTTAAATAAGTGTAGGGTGAGAAGAAAGTTTAACAACCAATCATGCAGCGCACTGAAATTTAATTACAGGGTAAAATGGATTCCAATATTGACACCCCGAGATCACCTAGACTGCCGTCACGAGCAAGACTGATGCAGAGTCGCGGTAGACGCTGGAGGTTAGCGACGGTGAATCTACCACAGAGGACGCTGTGGACTGCGACAGCCGAGCGTGAGAACAGCCTGAATACAGATGTCGTCACCACAGCAGGCGCTGACGACGAGGGCCTCTCTCAGATGACCCGCACGAAGAAGGACCGCGGGAGTCAAGGCGACGCTCAAGAAGGACCTACAGTAGAGGACGTCATCAAGCATGTAACTAGTATTGTAATTTGAAAAAAAAAATGTTTGATTTCAGAGAGAAAATATTAGATAATTGCAACTGTTAATTACAAACCTGATTGAGCCATTAATGTAATTACGTAGCTTCCCCAAAACATTATACCCATAAACAGTTCTTACATTTACCATAAAAGGACTAAAAATTTGATTATTGATGTCAGTTATTATGGCTCATACTGTGGTAGTTGTCTCTTTCTTCTTATTCTGATATATCAGGCTAAATTGTATTGCTCGTGCCATGTTTGTTATAAGTATGTTACAGTACTAAAATCAATGCAATGAAATTTGGGCTTATTCTATAAGTACGTGCCGATAATAATGTCTGTAATCCTGCGTGTAATAAGCTAAAATAACTAATCGTATGGGGTTGACAGTGTGGACGATGTATTTCGTGAACGTTAACATGATCAGTAGTATAAGTAGGTATTTAAATAGGTATCCCTTTTTATGTAATAGTAATACTAGTCTGAAGAATGAATACCGTTTACATCTGCAATACCGGATACCATGAGTAAATTAAATAATTTGAAGTTTACCTCTACTAGAGTTGCTGTAATTCTTTGTATTATTTTATTGTATTCTGGTGTACAATGAAGAGTATTGGTATTGTATAAACAGACTAGTCTAACTATAATAGGATTGAAAAGGCATCGGGCAACACGGCCGAGTGTGATATTATTGTTGATCGTGCACCGGAGGTAGCACGCAGTCGGATGGCCGAGTGTGATATTTCATAAGATTTCAAGAATAAATTATAATTATTTTGTGTGCGTTATGTTAAACTTATGGCATTCAGTGGGTAGTGATTAGAAATGTGATTTGTGTTTACCCGAATATTTGTTAATTAATATGTCGGTAGTCGCGAAAATGACCCTACTCTCCTACCCGCCAATTCAAATGATGAAAAAGTATAAATGTAACTTACCATGAGATGGAAGGGGCATTCTCGCTTTGGCGCTTGAACCGGTAACATTGAGTAGGAAGGCTTACTGCTTGTTAAGTTAAGAATGTCGAAAGTGTTGAAGTAGGAACTTAGAGTAAAATAAAGGCAATTGATTGTACGAAGGACTTTGATTCATCACAGAAGTTTAAATTTTATTCTGAGATTTTTGAAGTCCCGTATACATTGGAAACATGTTTTTTTGTCTGCTACATTGCATTTAATAAACCTTTGAGTTTATCCTGCTTACATGATAAACCTGATGCCGTGCTAATTATGATTTCAGTAACAGCCAGCTATGTTAAACTACATCGTGCATCTCGCCATCTGCCGCAGCAACGGCAATTGCAAGGCGGAAAGCATCAGCCTTCGTGCTTGGGTTGGACTTCACCACCACCTTTGACTGGGACGCGTGCATCATGCTTTATTAATCTGGTGAGCAGTTCCCATTTTGTTGGGATTATTTTGAGAGGATTTACTTCTGCATAGAAGTTTTGAGCGAGTTTCTGTTGTTAAAGCTAAAGTAGAAAGCTGAGTTTCTGTTGTTAAAGCTAAAGTAGAAAGCTATCTTTAGTGATTTTGATCAGTGATGTTCAGTTTCAGTTGATCAGTTGACGCTGATAGTACCAATGGTTCTGAGTAACATGATTTAAAGAACCGTTTTTATTTTCTTTTTGGAATTCACTCTTAACATTGTTTTTGCTTTCGTTGGACTGAAAGCTTGTACTTTCGAAGGACTGAAAGTACGCCCGATGGACTGGGCAATACTGTCATGCTTTCGATGGACTGAAGGCAAGCCCGATGGACTGGGCACTACTGTTTTGCTTTCAATGGACTGAAGGCATGCCCGATGGACTGGGCACTACTGTTTTGCTTTCGATGGACTGAAGGCACGCCCGATGGACTGGACACTACTGTTTTGCTTTCGATGGACTGAAGGCACGCCCGATAGAATGGGCACTAATGTTTTGCTTTAGATGGACTGGGTATTATATAGTGACCGCATCAGAAGTGCCGGAGCATGTAAAAGGTGCACGTGGTCTGCTTTTTATGTGCAGAATGCTCTTTGCAAGGAGTAGCACTTACGCGGCTGAGATGGTTACTTCTGACGAGGGTCTGGTATCTGCCGAAAGACTGGCAATGCACCGAAGGACTGGTGTTGTTTTGTTAAAAATGAATTCCCGTTGATGTACTGTGTTCATATGAGTAAAATTTGCATTATTAAGTCAGAGTGCTATTTATTTTAAGATGTCCTACAATGATTATTATCACATTTGACCAAAATATTTTTTTTAATGCCAGATAATTTCCCCGTAAATTGATATTGATGACAATAGTGATACTGTCGAGCAATGAATTAGAGCTGTTGTGATTTGTGTTTTTGATGTTTGAGATTGTTCTGTTTCACATAAATTTGAGAGTATCCGCCAGATGGAGGCGATGATTAATGGAGTGTATCCGCTAGATAGCGGCGATGATTACTGATTATTTTTATTAAGTCGTTGCTCGATGGACTATTTTTGACTAGAGAATTAAGGATTGTTAAAGTAATTTTGAACAATCATTTTTTCTGGTTGGATTGATAACAAAGTTTGATTTTAATAGTAATTTGAGAGAGACCCAAATTGTGGGCCAGGAATGACCGAGCGATGAGATACTGTGCTGAGTATTTTGTTACAGAATCAAATGCATACACCCACACACGAGGACGTGTGTAGCGCAGGACGGCCGTGTCGGACCCTGACACCAGAAAGACGTATTGCAGCGTTATAGTTCATTATTTTAGACGCCTGTATAAAATCGATTAGCAATTTTGAGCTACGTATTATTTGGTTGTAACAAAATAAATAAAGTTGTGTAGAGAGTAACTCCGTCTATTGGCGCATTGTTGAAATAAAGTTGCGTAGAGAGTAACGCCATCTATTGGCGTGTTGTTGAACTGAGATGACAGGTAGAAGGCTTTGGAACGTCGAGAGGTTTCTCTAGAGTGAGCGTAGGCACGAGTTGGCTTTTTGTCGGTATGTTGGTAGACTGGTCGAGCAGGTTTGCCAACTTGACTGAGGCGGGAGCGGAGAGGCCCCGCCGCTGGTAGTTCTTCTTGATCGGACCGCGCTAGAGATCGGACCTACTCGTTAGCCAACCTCGTGCCTAACTCGCTACGTTCCTGAAGGTTTATACCTGAAGGATTATTCTGATAGCTTATAGAATCCCGCGTTCTTTAACCATTTAGCTAAGTGTTTTATTTCAAGTGTTATTTTGATTTCTTATGTTTCATTAGAAGCTTACTTTTGTGAAATAAAGAAATGATGTGTTATGTGTTGTTTTAACTTGTTTTGAAAAGATTTGTCCCTCTGAGTTTGTTGCCGGTCCCATATAGGGCGAAATCTTCTCAGGTCAGATATGTAGGGTTGAAGCCGGCCTAGTTTGACTTGAATAAAGATTTAAACGGTTTCTTTTTACTTTCATATCGCTCCCTTGAGTTAAAAATAGCAATTAGTTCTTTTAAACATTTAGTACTGAAGTATAGTAGGCACTAGTATGGTTAACGAGTCCTAATGTTTATTTCATGCACTGGTAGCAATGGTAGCATACTGGTTTAGCTGTGAAGTAATACATTATCGTACTACCCCCACGCGCCCACCGCCTTTGAGACCATCGGTAATTCGACATATATGATGTGCCTTAACCAGCGACGGAATATACCGGGAGTGGCCTGTAACACGAGCAAATAATTAAAACATAGATTGTACTCCTCAAACAGTGACACTTTTGTTCAACAACTTTTAAAAATTATGAAGTATTTAGACTCCCTATTTTACATACAAAATAAATATTATCTTCAATGGACGCCATCGCCACGCCATATCATTGTGATTGACGTTGCTTGTCACGCCTTAAACATAACACAATTCGCAATACATTGCGTCTTAGAATAAACTTTAAAGTGATTTAAAAATCAAACTACAAGTTATTTTTTAAAGTCGTTGAACAAATGTTGGTCAGTATGAGGAGTACAGTCTACAGTTTAATTTTTTGCTCGTATTACAGGCCACACCCGGTATAATCTATATCAGCGGTCGGCAACCTGCGGCCCGCGGGCCGCATGCGGCTCGTAAACCTGTCACATGCGGCCCGAGTGCCGCATTGGCTATTTTGTATGTAATAGTGACAAACGACAATATCTCATAAAGTCATAAATATTAACCAAATACGGCCCGCGTCACCTCCGTTAACTACTACTTATGTGGCCCTTGGCTGCTAAAAAGGTTGCCGACCGCTGATCTATATTATAGACGGCTGCTATTTAACTGATCACCAGATTTAGTAAAATTCAATACCAAAAAAATCTACTTTACCACCCTAAAATAATAAATGATCACCAAAATTATAACACCATTTTAATGTGAAATGATTACCAATTTTATTACATTTTACTATCCTATTAAAGGAAATGACACCAAACTAATCATTATTAACCCAAAAATTGTAAATGGTTACCAAATTTCAAACCCCATTTTAATGTGAAATGATAACCAAATTTTTACATCTTGCTATCCTATTAAATAAAATGACACCAAAATAATCATTGTAAACCCAAAAATAGTAAATGACCACGAAAATTAGAACTCCATTTTAATGTAAAATTATAACCAGATTTTTAAATCTTGCTATCCTATTAAAACAAATGACTGCAAAATAATCACTGTAAACCCAAAAATAGTAAATGACCACAAAAATTGTAACCACAGTTTAATTAAAAATGTGCAAATATTTAATATATCCTATTAAATTAATTAATCCACTTCGTCACCTTTTTCAAACCTAACCTAACCCACTTTTCTAGTAGCATTTCGTTTCTGTAAGGGTCGCAGTTCTTAGACGGTGGCGCATAGCAAAAAATGTTCTATTACATAAGTAATCTGCATAAAATTGTCTACAAGAAAGATTAAGTACAATTTTTCGCTAGGATCAATATTCAAAGAGATATTAACGCGGGAAATTTAATTATAATCACTTCTAAGGTCCCTTTTTTTAGTTTTTCGTAAATAACTCATAAACGGTGGCCAATATCAAAAAATGTTGTTAAACGATAATAATCTACACAAAATTTTAAACAAAAAAGATTCAGTACACTTTTCGCAGGGATCAATATTTAAAAAGATAATAAAGAGGGAAAGTTCTAGTATAATAAATTCTAAGTTTCCTTGTTTTTATTTATTCGTTAATAATTTGAAAAGTGTGACTCATAGCAAAAAATATCTTATACAATAATAAACATAAAATTTCCTACAAGAAACATGTAGAACACTTTTCGCAAGGATCAATATTTAAAAAGACAGAGCAGCGGGTAAGTTATAAATAATCAATTTACATACTACATAAAATTTCCTCCAAAAAATATCTGGAATACTTTTCTCTAGGATCAATATTTAAAGCGATATTAAAGAAAGAAAGTTAATTACAATCAGTTCACAGGTCACTTTTTTTTAGTTTTTCGTAAATAACTCGTAAACGGTGGCCCGTTGCAAAACAATATCTTCTTCTTCTTCTATATATATAAAACAAAGTCGTGTTTGTTCCAGCATCCATAACTCGAGAACGGCTGGACCGATTTTCATGGTTTTTGATTTGTTGGATTAGTCTCGGCCTAGAATAGCAGAATAACCATTAAAAACATTGAAAAAATTTACGAAAACAAAATAATGAAAGAATGATCATTCCCATACAAAATGTTCCTAGGTATCTTACCTGTCAAACATTTGATCTTCATCCCGTCGATAAGGTAAACTCTCACCTCAAATTAAAGAACGTATTTTAAAAAGGGTTTCGAATCGACAAGATATATCCACAATATTAGGATTACCCCGTATTTGAGATTTTGTAATTGTAAAATAGTGACAGTAATGACAAAGGATTGACATATTTTTATTTATGCATGCATTATAGCAAAATTATAGTGATGAGGCTTATCGTTTGTCAAATGGAGCGATTATAAACTCCCTGTTAAACAGTTTCGAACGCACCCATAAACAAAATGACAACCAACAAATACATACATACATACTAAATAATAGTACTACCTTTAGGCCCCAGCGACCATCCGGCGACCATCGCCGGCCACTCCAAGGGACGCAGCCATGCGGTAGAATGAGATAGCAATATCACTTGCTCCCTCTAACGCATAAATGCGTCCCTTGGAGTGGCCGGCGATGGCCCATTGTGTAATGAGGCCTTTACTCTTTGGTACTACCGTAAGCACATAATGAACACTTCCTACAAAACCGAAGTTTGACAGCGATTCAGGGATGGATCTTGCTATCCCTTTTTAATGTATGGTACTATCTCTTTCGGCTATTTAGGGTTGTCAAAATTCAAGTCATTATCTTATCTGTGGTCGTGCATGCAAAAGGACGTCAAATGGTAGCAACCCTAATATCATCATCATCATCCTGTCCTGGCCGGTTTCGGCCACGGCGACTGGGGTTGTACTAGTTATTGAGAGCGACGATCGTGAGCTCTTAGGTGACTGACGTAGCCTATCTTTGCAGTGAATGCACGACCGCACTCACCGCAGGTCAGCACCCCTCCGACAAAATTGTAGTTGATGACCGCAGGTGGTCGGGCCTTTAACTCGTCGCGCTTTGCGTCGAGTTCCACTCGCCTCTGCTCTTCGAAGGCTTGCACTTTTGTGCTCACTGTATGCCTCCACTTCGGCCGATCTTGTGCCGAAGTCTCCCAGTGCGATGGTTCAATGTCACATCTCCGCATGTGGCGCTTCAGAAGATCTTTGTATCGCAAAAGTTGGCCGCCCTGTTTCCGCTTCCCACTCTGCAACTCTGAGTAAAAGATGCGCTTAGCAACTCTGTTATTAGACATACGGGAGACATGACCACACCATCGCAGCTGGCGCCGCATTAGATAGGCTTCAATGCCGCTGACATTAGCACGGCGTAGCACTTCTGTGTTCCTGACACGATCCGACCATGAGATTTTCAAAATGTCACGCAGGCATTTAAGGTGAAACCTATCCAATGTGCGAATATGCTTTCGGTAAAGGCACCACGTTTCAGAGGCATACAGGAGATTGGGCAGAACTATGGCCATATACACAGAGACCTTGGTCTGAAGCTTAATATCATGTGAACGGAACACCTTGACGCGAAGTTTACCGAATGCAGCAGCAGCCGCTCCGATTCTGCTGTTGATTTCGTCGTCAAGGTGGCACTTAGATGTTATCGTGCTCCCCAGATACCGGAATCTGTCTACTTGCTTAAGGGAGTCGTCACCGAGCCTGATGTCAACGGGCGCGAGTGTCTCCAACCCCATGACTTCGGTTTTCTTGACACTGATTTTAAGGCCGAAGCGCTGACAGGACTCGTTGAGACTCGTCATAAGCGTTTGTAGACTTTCCGAGGAATCCGCTACAAAGCAAAGGTCATCTGCGTACATTATCTCCGTAATAGTAGCTTGAGATACTTTCGTGCGAGCCTTCAGTCGTGCTAGATTGAACACACTGCCATCAGTGCGAAAACGAATACGAATGCCATCCGTTAACGTTTGCAAGGCATCTCTGACGACAACAGCAAAGTAAAGAGCGAAAAGAGTTGGTGCCAAAACGCATCCTTGTTTGACGCCACATGTGACACCAAAATATTCAGATTGTTCGCCCTTTACGCTGACACAGCATTGCATGTCGTCGTGCAGAAGTCTAATGAGCCTGACAAACTTAACTGTGCATCCCTGTTTCGCTAGCACCTTCCACAAGGCTTCTCGAGGCACACTATCAAAAGCTTTCTCAAGGTCAACAAAGCAAAGGAATAGTTGTTGACCTTGTTCTCTATTCTTCTCTTGAAGTTGTCGGAGAGAGAAGATAGCTTCGCAGGTGCCTCGGTCAGGTCGGAAGCCAAATTGTGTCTCCGGCAGTATGTCTTCTGATAAAGGTAAAAGGCGGTTGAGTAATATGCGAGCAAAGACTTTACCGGAGCCGAGTTTGCCCGAAGCACAGAATAAATAATAGTACTACCGTACAGAAAGGAAACTTCCTACAAAACCGAAGTTTGACAGCGGTTCAGGGTCGAATCATGCTATCCCTTTCTAATATATGGTACTATCCCTTTCGGCTATTTAGGGTTGTCAAAATTCAAGTGATTATCTTATCTGTGTTCGTGCACGCCAAAGGAAGTCAAGTGGTGCCAACTCTAATAATTGCTCGGAGCAATGCTGAGCCGCGCGGAGCCGAGTTTGGCCGAAGTCAGGAGTTTCGCACCCCTGCCCGAAGTCAGGAGTGTCTCGCCACTGTCTGAGGTGCCAACAGGATTACAAAAACCGGCCAAGTGCGAGTCGGACTCGCGCAAGAAGGGTTCCGTTCCATTACGCAAAAATCATCAAAAAATCACGTTTGTTGTATAGGACCTTACTTACATATTTATGTTATTCTGTTTGTTGTTATAGCGGCAACAGAAATACATCATCTGTGAAAATTTCAGCTGTCTAGCTATCACGGTTCATGAGATACAAGCCAGGTGACAGACAGACAGACGGACAGCGAAGTCTTATTAGTAATAGGGTCCCGTTTTTACCCTTCGGGTACGGAACCCTAAAAAACAGCGTTAAATTTACGTGTCCTGGATGACTGACTGACTGACTCATCATCATCACGCAGAACCGAAACTACAATTAATGTTAGAAAGTTGACATCTGCACACCATTACAGGTTACATTTGTAATGTGTACAAGAAATAAGAACAGATTTTGAAGTTAGCACCTCTATTTTATCGGTCATAATCTTAAGGCCCCAGTACACAATGGGCCATCGACGGCCACTCCAAGGGACGCATTTATGCGTTAGAGGGAGCAAGTGATATTGCTATCTCATTTTACCGCATGGCTGCGTCCCTTGGAGTGGCCGGCGATGGCCCATTGCATGTGTACTGGGGCCTTTACAATCGAATAAAAGGGAATCGGCAAGCAAAATGGAGTTTGCAACCACACCACACCACCTGATTTGATCAAACAATTTAATCAGATTGGAGCAAGACTGTGTTCCCGTCTGGACTGGCATTAAGTTAAGCGGTTTAGTTTTAAGTACCCTGATCCAATCTATGGTAAATAATAAACGAATTCATTTAAATTTAATCATTTATTAATATACGTAATCTAGCTACCGAATGTAACACACAACAAGACCTACGTTTCAACACTTTCAATAAGTAGATAAGTGTGCACCTACTTTAACTAAACGTATTTTAAGATGTATTGAAAATGACCACCGCTTTTCTGGATACATAAATCTGATTCTTATGAATACTCTTGAGATTATTTAGTCTGCCAAGAATAAATCCATTGGTTTCACAGAATTGAACACCTCAATTATCTTTTGGCTAAGTTCATCGAGGGTATTTAATTCCCGTGCGAAGATCGGGACTTCGAGGCGGCTATGCGACTGGGCCGTTGCGTCCAATCCATCTGCCAGGGAACTCTTGGTCTAAATGATATCACACACTAATTAGAGTTAACTGTGCTGGTGCGTGCACCATCTTGCTGGAAATGGAGGTTCTCCAAATTTTGCTCCTGCACCTTTTGTAGCAAACACGTTTCTCAGGTATTGTTTTATTTAAAAATTTATTGTAAAATCAAAATTTGTGGAAAATCTAATTTTCAATTGACAAGTGACAATTACTAATCAAAACACATTTACTTCATAAATACTCTGACAGGTGATTGATAACCAAAAAGGAAAGTGTTCATTTGAAATTAGTTAACCTTCTTTGTTAATTATTATGTTAGGATAATGTGAAGCCTAAAAAAATTGGATGAATAAAAAAATAGTAGTTTGTGTTACAAGGGATCAAAATTATATATATCCGTCAAGGGCGTACATTGAATCCTGAATGAAGCGATGGATTCTAAAGTAGAATCCTGAGAGTAATGAGGGATTCAAGTGTTAACGTCTAAGACGAAATAATTTTGATACCGTGTGACACATACTGCTTTTCACATCAACTATGAGGAAAATAAAAAAATCTTAGTATTGACACAATCTGATGCTTATACAGATTATTTAAGCTAAAAAAATAATTTGCAAAAAAATGTAAAAATAGTGTGCTAGATCAAAAAAGTGTTACTTTGATCCCTCCTAGCAGGGAAGAAAAGTGCCACTTTGACTCCTAGCAGGGAAGAAAAAGCTCTTTTCCGAATAGGTGGTGTGAAAAAATACTTTTAATTATTTTAAAAGCATGAGACTTAATTGAGGGGCTTAATGAAGGGAAGATATGTGTTAAACATTAATTTTGTATTACCAATTCAAAGTCACCCTATATAGTAGAGGGACTAATCGATAACAATTTTTTTCAGGCCTGGCTGCAGGCGTTCGGAATGTTCATTATGTTTCCGTACGGAATGACAGGTGGGATCGGGACGTCGCTCTACAAATGCATGGTGCTGTCTCGCTTACACATCATGTCAATCAGTACCTACATAAAATTCTGAGCGTGTGCGGCCAGGCTAATCCGTGACGTGCCAAAAGGAGACATAATATAGATAGGTGATACGAAGTTCACCGGGTCAGCTAGTTATACATAAACATTAAACATAAAATTGTCCACAAAAAAGGTTCTGTACACTTTTTCGTTACAATCAATATTTAAAGAGGTATTAAAGGGGGTAAGTTAATTGTAATCAATTTCCAGGTCCCTGTTTTTAGGTTTTCGTAAATGACTAATACATTGTTAAAAATTGGGTAATGTACAGTCGCCATCAGATATATCGGAGCGGCCAAGGTGTTCATAATATCTGAACACGCGCCCTAACGCCTTGACAATAGAGGCGTGTTCAGATATTTGTGAGCGCCTTGGCCGTTCTGATATATCTGATGGCGACTGTACATTACCCAATTTTTAACAATGTATTTTTTATATGTGAAACGCGAGTGAATTGCCTTTAAAAATCGCTTTAAATATTGATCCTAGAGAAAAGTATTTCAGATATTTTTTGGAGGAAATTTTATGTAGATAATTTATTCTTAAAAACCTATTTTGCTATGGGACACCGTTTACGAGTTATTTACAAAAAAACTAAAAAGGGACTTTAAAATTGATTATTTATAACTTACCCGCTGCTCTGTCTTTTTAAATATTGATCCTAGCGAAAAGTGTTCTACATGTTTCTTGTAGGAAATTTTATGTTTCTTATTTATGTATAAGATATTTTTTGCTATGAGTCAAACTTTTCAAATTATTAACGAATAAATAAAAACAAGGAAACTTGGAATTTATTATACTAGAATATTCCCTCTTTATTATCTTTTTAAATATGGACCCCTGCGAAAAGTATACTGAATCTCTTTTGTTCAAAATTTTGTGTAGATTATTATCGTTTAACAATATTTTTTGATATTGGCCACCGTTTATGAGTTATTTACGAAAAACTAAAAAAAGGGACCTTAGAAGTGATTATAATTAAATTTCCCGCGTTAATATCTCTTTGAATATTGATCCTAGCGAAAAATTGTACTGAATCTTTCTTGTAGGCAATTTTATGCAGATTACTTATGTGATAGAAGATTTTTTGCTATGCGCCACCGTTTAAGAGTTATTTACGAAAAACTAAAAAAAGGGACCTTTAATGTCAAATATCTCACTTCCGGTCAAGATTTCGATTAAGCAACCGGCAAATTCGGATTCAGCGGGGTCTAATTAGGTTAAAAAACCCGGTTGCCAAAAAGTAATATGATTTGCCAGTCGAATCAAGAAAGAGAGCGATTTTGAATTTTTATGTCTAGTCTAATATGGCTTAAGTAGTATCAGTTTAATCCTTCACAACAAGTCTGGTTTATTGTGTTATTTAATATTTTTTGACGAATGAATGGCCCATTAAATTATTATTACAAAAACCTAATGCGGTCGACTTATCAATTTATATTACCGTAAGTAGGAATTGGTTTTGAATTTGTTGAAGTTTGGTAAAAATAAAAAAAACTATAAATGTAATACAAATATTTTTATGATTACTCGTGTCTATGTTTGTCCGTCCATCTGTCACAGCCTAATATATTCTTAAACTTATTTTTACTTGAAACCGATTTACGTGCTTACGTTAGAATTACGAATATACCTACATATTAGTCATATTACTATCAAAATTAGTTAATTTATATTTTGTCCTTTTCTAGCAATGACAAATGTCGAAGTGACAGATAGGAACAAAACATAAATTAGCTAACACAGGTTTGATAGACGTTTATGAATAAGCAGGTTAATGTTTAATATTTAGGATTATGTATGCCATTACTAGTATTACAATTAGTGTTTAATGAATTACTAACACTAAGTTTTTAAAACACAAGAGTGATTAAAGAAAGTACAAACTTGCAATTTAAATAAACAATAGCTATCGTTTTTTTGTTTTATTTACTTATGCATGTTTACCCTGTACATTCCTGTTTTTTCCGGTTTTAGGTTACAAGGTACCCGTTTAAGATGACTTACTTATCAATAATTGTGTTTATATTGGATTTAAAATAGTTGCATAGGTAAGACAATTCTGGACCACAAAATCACTTTAATAATAATGAGAAAACGTTGTCCTCACTATAGTTGCTTAAAGTAATATTCCAGTAATACGTATGATATAAAAGGTCGTTTCATTGTTTTTTTCTAGTATCTGCCTAAAAATTGTAATGTCGCTTAAAGGGTTTCTCTGGTTTTATCTTAAGGTCACTTTAAATTAAACGACATTTATATCAGAAGATTCTATGCTTTTTTCAGTAACGGTACTGCTAATGATTAGGTATTACAATTTAATAAAATACGTTCATAGAACTGAAGTCTTTAAAACAACTAGAAAAAAAGTTACGATATTTTTTTTTGAAAATGTATACTTTTAAACGCTCTCCTGTAAATTTAGCAAAATGTCGCTTAAGGGGTTTCTCCTTTCCATCGTCGATATGCTTTATAGCCTTTAGGTATTTCTACAGGAAAGAGGTAGATTTTATATAATGCGTGTATCATAGACGAAAATGGTTTCACAAGCTTTTATTTAACTCCCGATGTTTGTATGTAGCTATGAAACTTGGCTACAAAATTCAACTCGAATCAATCAAGCTGATCTGATCTGTTGATGGAGACCGCAGATGGCCATAGGAACTCTGTGATAGAATGACTCTATCTTATTCAGTTTATTTGTTACAATCGTCTAGAAGAGTAGACCGTGAAACAAAGATCAACATCCCTACCGTTTGAGGTTAAATTATTTTCATTTTCATCTTCATCTTCATCATCTATTGTCAAATCTGGGTCAAATGCACTGTCTTCTTCGGGGTCGCTTTGCAATGAAGCCGCACTAAAACAGGCTTGCCCATTGCACTGGCCACAGGCTAAAGAGCTATTCAATCCGATGTAACATGTCAGAGGCTCCTTTCCATGTTAACATTATATGTGAACATAGTATTGTTCTATTTTTAAGTCGGTTAAATTTCCAATATTGTGTCCCACGGTAATTTAAGTATTTATATTTCTTCTCATATCTCAAGTGGGCCATTTCGTCTGAAATTCTAGATATAGTTTTGGAGAGCCAGGTGATTAATAGTAAACCAATATATTAAGATACTTATTCATAAAATGATTTGAACTTTATTTCAATGTCATAAAGCTTTTATAGTATAAAAATTCTGTTAAAAGTCAGTTTGGTTTCTTAAGTTCAAGTGGCATCGACTTGTATTTCACACGTCGTCGTAAAATGGATGAATAATGTTTGTTTTGGTTAAAATATTCTATGCAAAATTGAACCATATTATAAGGAATTAAGAAAGGGCGGAGTTCTACAATATGTGCTCATATAGAAAAACAAACGGTGGTTAGAATAAACACTGTAGTGTCAATTCCATAGGCGTAGAGAAATAGTTTAGACCACACCCAAAAGTAGGTCAAAATGGACCTTATTTTAATTAGGAAATAAGGTGTAATTAGTGACAGGACTGTACGAAATTATGAAATTCAGTATTGGTTATTGGGAAACCAATGACGTACAAGGAAGTGGGAAATAGCAGGGATGACGGGATCTAAGGTAGGGATCAATAGAGTCCCTTACGAGATCACTCTTCGTGGCCTTCCGCAAACCGTCGGACGTCGGTTCTCTAGCTAGGTCTATCTAGGTTACCTATATTGTGTCCTGACCTGGACTTTGCTAGTTTCTCATGATGCTGGTAGAGTTTGGATTGGAGCATAATATAGTGTAATTTGTTGTGGGGTTTTACTTGAATAATTTTAGAGAAGTGCATTTAAATTGTGTTAATTTTAGTGGGTTTAATTCTTTTGTGTTGTTTATTGATTTGTGGTTCAGACAAGTGCTAGTATTTAATATTGTACTAGTAAAGTTTAAATTATAAATCAATAGACTTATTAATATTGTAAAGTTAGTATTGTTCATAGTGGTTTTGTAATTTTTAGTGAATTTTAATTATTTATTGATTTGTGCTCAGACAAGCGCTAGTGTGTGAGAACATACTAAGTGAAGTTTAAGTTATAAATCAATAGAGTCTTAAAGATTGTAAAGTCTTGAGTTGAATCCAGTGAAAATTAATTAGTTTGTGTTTTAATTGTGTTTAATATGTGTAGTGTTTGGCCTGGTTTATTTTAGTGATATTAAGCACTGAAATGAACTTGGTTGGAATACTCTATATATTAATTTTAATTTAGTTTAGTGAGTTGTTTCGTTCATACTTATGGGTTAGAGAGAACTAGTTCCGATCCAACATAGTGTTGGGGGGTTAGTAAGTTGTGCAGGTAACCTAACGGTGGCAACTACAGCGCAGATTACTAACTTGCGGTGTTTTTGATAAAACCCAGGTGGGGACCTGGCAGTTCCTGCTTTTATTAAGACAGGTTCACCCCCTAGGATCTGGAAGATTTGGGTTGTCATCTAGACTTCTTAAAAAAGCCAGATTCTAGTCCAATTATCCCGTATCTATATACTTATATATTCACTTTTATATTACCCTTTCCGGCTATATGTCTTCTGTCCCAATCCACTGTGTGGACATATAGCTAGCACACGAGGAATAGGGTCTAGACTAAATCGAGCTTCCTCACTCGTCTTAGTTAGCTATAGCATAGAAATTACTCATTGCACATCGAGTAATTACGCGAGTAAATTAAATGTGCATCCCGGGATGCTAGTTTTCAAATATATCGGTAGAATAGTTGGATAGATTAGCTGTTAGGTTAGGGTTTTTATTTATCAGGTCTAGGGCTTTTGTAGGATTGATCTAGATTTATAATTTTAATATATCAAAGCCATTAGATATTTACAATAGGTAGCTAGGTTCCTTTTCGATACATTTATGGCTATTTTATTGTATTTGTTGTTCATTATTATGGGTTTATGGGTTAACTTCAGTTTAGCGTTAGCTAGGATGTAGTGTGGGATTAGGGATTGTTAGGATTTTATTACATATATTTATTTATGACTAATTGACAAACTTGACATATTGACTTATGACATGACTGTATATATTTTGGCCTTTGCAACGCTACTGGTAGAAATATATTGTGGGAAAAACTAAAGTAAATAACCACAATATAATGTAGTATTGTAGAATCAATTTGCTTATAAAAGAAATATTTGTTTTGCCTGTCCCTTAGCAGTTTGTATGACGATTACATTCTGTTTTCTACAGATTATCTGTGATTTTCACACTTGACCTTTTAAAATATAAGGTCATATATTATCATAAAACCTTATTTCAATGAGTGATTTATCCGGGCTCAGATCAAGGCAGATGCACGATCGTAGATTATTTTGGTCCGAAAGTGTGATTCAAAATGACAACAACTAAAGTTTGGATAATATCATTTCATTGAATATTAAAATACGTATACTACAAAATTACAGTATTCTGGAGAATTGGAGTGGATCAAATACAGCTGCTCTACTACCAGTATTTTGTTATGTTAAATTGTCCCTTTGAATGTCCTCTCATTGTTGACGAAAAATGTCACAAAATAATGACATGGTCGAATGATGGAATAGGCCTGTCATTATTAAAAGATGTCCCTTCTGGACCACAATATAGTTCCTTCAGAACTGGGGCGGGGATTCTGACCTGCAACTAGGGCTTGCAATTCGAATATTCGAATATTCGAATATGTCGAATATTCGACCTGTTTTGATATTCGAATATTCGGCCGCTCAGGTTTCGAATATTCGAATATTTTTTATTACTAGGTAAAAATCTATTTTCATCCGTTATAGTTACAGTTTCTGTGTATTTTGCCGGGTATTAACAGTGAATGAGGAACCGTAGGTACCCAAATACGAAGAAATGTTTTTACTGTATTCCTCTCAATAGGCTTCATGAATACAGTTAAACCTAAGAACCTAACTCAATTTCAAAGGAAACGAAATCAAAAAAAAAGTATGTTTTATTACGGTGCGGCTAATGCTTTTTCTAGGTACAAGTAACTTTACGTAAGTTTTAAGATAAAGGGTCATTTTGTTTATTGAGTAAAAGCGTACCTTAAGCGAATATTCGAAGTCTAAACCTTGCCCTTTATCGCAATTCACAAATTTGATCATACCAAACCTACCGAACTAGGTAATCTAACCATGCACCTTTAGCTAACGAATAATCCACCCCGTAGTCAGCCAACTTTTTCCCTTAAATATTCCAATACCAATTATATAACTTATTATATAACAGCCGACCATTAGGAATCAAAACTAAACTTGCCAAGACTAATAAAGTCAATAAAGATTCAAAATACAATGGAATTAAAGGCCATTTTACAGGCTTCTTAACGACAAGAAGTTAATTTAAATCAGAAAATGATTAGTGATTACCTCCTAAAATGTTTTCTCTCTTACATACGTGTTTGGATGGTTAAAGTTATATTAATTCACGCAACGACGCATTTATAATAAAAAGTTTTATCAAGAAATATTGAAATGTCTAATTTTTGCGTTTTAGGTACTTACTTGCTTTTATAAACGTGGGTATTTCAGAGTAGGATGATAAAATCTAGTCAATAAGTGGATTTCTGCAAAATATCATTAATTTTAGCAATATGTGAAAAAAGCTTTTGAATAAAACGATAATAAACCGATTTTTCGTTCCTTTTCTTATTTTTTTTTAAATATTCGAATAATTATTCGAATATTCGAATATCTCGTCAGAAAAAGCCGAATATTCGAATACCTGAAAGTTTCGAATATTTGCAAGCCCTACCTGCAACTGGATGATGATCACGGGTGTCGCGGAGGCGGGGCGATATATATACCCCAAAAACAAAATATTGTGACATTTATTAGTATTTGTACTTTGAACAACTGACTATTACATTTGACAGACTTTACTTACATTAACATACTTTACTGACAATTTAACTATGACATTCTACAGACTTATTTGATTATGACATACTTACTATTGATTTATTGATTACATCTTATTACAGACTTAATCTGATTAAGTCAAACATTACTATAACCTGCAATGATATTTCTTATTTTATTACTCTGACATAATTCACGGGTTAATTATTATTTAACTTTATTAGTATTTATAGGTGTTTAATTCATAACTCTTTCCTATTATGCGAAAAGGATTTTGCTTACTATTAACGGTTACAACGAAGGGTCCTACATAAACACTAAACGATCATTTGGCTAATCTACTGATCCAATTCAAGATATTAACTTATTTAATTAGAATTGATTTAGGTTATTTACATTATTTTATAATAATTAGTCAAGGTAGATACGGTTTGCGGTATTTTAAAGGTTATTTAAAACTTTAGATTTTCTTATTGGAATTTTTAGTATTTTAGGCAAGTCTAGGTCTAGCTAAGTAGGGGTAAGTAGGGTTATTTAGAGGAGAGAGATGGGAGATGTTACACCGATTCTGCACCCGCAGCGTGGACCACACCCCTTTATAAAATTGCAAAATATGGTATTTAGTAGTTCATCTGGAGCTGGTGCTAATTTTCTTGTTTTTGGCTTCAGGAATTCGTTTTGAAGCATGCAACCCCATTCTTGGGGATCTAAGACGTTCCCTAACCATGTTTGTACCTGGTAATATGTACGGTTTATATGCTGATGGGCTGTTGCAGTTGTCGGTGGAAGATTTGACAGCTGTGTACAGGTTTATTAAGCTTTGAATATCAGTGTTAGGTCGAAAAAAATATTTATTATATTTTATTCGAGAAATTTGTATCCGGAGCGTATGGGAATAATGTTGGATTTTCTCTGAAACTAAAAGGCAAACCAATATCTTCGAAAGGTACTTACTACTTATAATACCAACTAGTCCTTATTTTATATTTTCTACAGGACAGACAACTTTTAAAATCTGGATATGATCAATAAAGAATAATTAAATAACTTTGTAGAAGATATTATTCACCGATATTCACGATTGACCTCATCATGGTGCGTTTAGCTGGCCGATGCGCCTTCTATGCCGTATATCTTGAAAACGGCTAATGGAATGAAAAACTGTTTGATACCTAACTTGTCGCAAATTATATGCTCTACAATTCTTACCTACATGAGTACATGTAAAAAACATCGGAGCTATAGAAATTTTGATATCCGCGAAAAACTGATTTTTATGACATTTGACCTTGAATAACTTCTGACGCGCACACGATATATGCGTCAACTTTTGGTATCATGCGAATAACAATAAACAAATAGTACAACTACTATAGTAATAAATATTTTTTTAGAGGTAGGTACTTACTCCTGGATTGCGCGCCATCCTTCGAATGACTTCGTCGCTGGCAACAAATACTAAAACACAAATACAAATGACTATGGATGCTGCGATGGTATTCTCCACGTCGTATCTGAAACAATAAAATAATTAAATTTTAAACAAGCAGAAACGCGAACAATGCTATTAAGCTTAGAATAAATTTAAAAGAGAAAAAAATGTTGTCTTGGGTGAGACTTGAACTTACGGCGTCTGGATCGATACTCTAGCGCCTAATGTTTAAAATTAATTTAGTCTGGGTAACACATCGTAACTGGTGAATTTCCAATATAACTTGGAACTCCCATAACGGGTAGCCGTGTAATTAAATGTCTTACGGTGGATATCGCTAGGGTCCCCTAGACCCATAGGAGTATCGATCCAGACGCCGCGAGTTCAAGTCTCACGCAAGACAGTAATTTTGCCACTTAAAAAAATAAATAATTATGATAGAATATATAATTCTAAATTTAGTAGGCCTGCTCTGCCGTGTCAGATGTATATATGTTATCTTGAAATAACAGAGACACGCCTTAAAGTAGGTTGCACGTAGGTTGAGTAAGGGTATTGATCATGCACTTTAGTCTCAGGCGATGCCGCTTGGCATGATTGTTCCTTAGGTCAAACAAAGCTGATTTGCCCCGGTAGCCACGAGATCATACCGTACATACCCCCCGAAAAGGGGGGGGGGGGGGGTGAAAGGGCCGGCTCCCGAGGTCCAATCTATGCTATATTTCTTCCTGTTCTTAGCAACTAGGGCAAGTTATCGAACGAGCGAGCGAAGCGAACGAAGTTCTTACATTCGACTTGGGACACGCGGCTGGCTAGGGGGCGTCCCGGCATTTCGATGTTTTTAAGCTGAACTATCAGAGGATAGTTTGATACTCAAGAACTTAAATAAATTTGTTCTAATTTAAATGAAATTGGGTAAACGTGTAGTTGAGGGCATTATATATTACTTAGTCATTAAATTATGAACAGGCTCGATCAAGGGGTTATTGAGCTAGAAGAGCTTAGAAAGTTAAAAAGCTATTTGTGAGGGGTCTTGCTATTCTGGTCATCTTTTTGCAAGAAAGTATGGTCGAGTTTGGTATCAAATGAAAGTGCTCGGCTTGCACTTATATAATATCGTTTTTAAAGTTACCATTTTGAAATAATTAGCAAGATAAAAATAAACATAGTATAGGTATTCGACATTTGACAGGAAATATTTCGGCTTACCACAGATACAGTATCAGTTAAGGGCTCCACAGACCTTGTAATATATCCACGCGATTTTGGATCCATTACCGCCTATAGTGGGACATAAATAGTAGAAACAAAATAAAATGGAACTCTAAAATTTCCATACTATAGTAGGTCAAACAACTTTGTCAGTAGAAAAAGGCGCGATATTCAAATTTTCTATGGGACGATAACCCTTCGCGCCTACATTTTTTAGCCGCTTTTTTCTACTGACGGAAATGGCTTGACAGACTATAAATTGTTGCCATGTGTAAGCATTTTACGTCAAAAATGTGACAGCTACGTAGAAAGTGGCGTCCTCATTTATTAACCGACTTCCAAATCTCAAAGGGAGGAGATTCGATTGTGATTTTTTTTATGTTTGCTACTCCATATCTCCGTCATTACTGGACCGATTTTGAAAATTATTTTTTTGATTGTATGTATATGCATACAGATTGGTCCCGTTTTTGTCAAAACCCAGTTCTGACGATGGGATCCATGAGGAATCGAGGGAACTCCTCAAATCTTAAAGGCATACATATAGTGATTATGTGTTTTATCAACAAATCAAGCATATACATTCAAAAAAGTGACATTTGTTGAAGTGGAACTGCTGATGATGATCAGAACGGAACTCTTCAACGAAGCATAGTTCACGTTTGGCGATTTGTTCTCTTCGTTATGTTTGTTAAGCAAGTTAAATTTTTTAAGCCACATTTTTGTCAAGCTCGAGGTCTGATGATGGTATCCATGAGAGGAATCGAGGGAACTCCTCAAATCTTAAAGGCATGCGTATAGAGATTTGTGTATTTTCATCAGAAAATCAAGAATTTACATTAAAAACTGTCGCATTTGATGAAGTGGAACTGCTGATGATGATCAGAACAGAACTCTTCAATTACTACACGTTTGGCGATTTCGAATTTCGATTTTGACGGAACTGGCCCTGGAGACAGACCTGACCCGGATCCGGACCGGATCCGGATATCTGGACCTGGACCCGGACTTGGACCTGGACTTGGACCTGCAAGACCCTGGACCTCAACCTGGACCTGGTCCTGGACCTGGAACTGGACCCGGACCCGGACTCGGACCTTGACCCGGAAAACCACTGATACCTAAGCTAAATAAACCACTTTGATTACCTACCACAAAATGTAGGTATAAAGTATAATGATGCCAAACTTACTAGCCCCTCCCGCTCAAACCCCCGTACACGCGATCCTCACAGAACCGAAAAAAGTGGGTTAGGTTAGAACTGCGAGCCTTACAGAAAGGAAATGCTACTAGAAAAGTGGTTTTGGTTAGGTTCGAACTGAAATCCTCACAGAACCGAACTGCTATCAGAGAAGTGGGTTCGTGAGGCTAAAACTGCGACCCTTACAGAAACGAAATGCTATACCTACTAGAAAAGTGGGTGGTTTTACATCGGCGTGAAGTTAGCAGCCTAAAGTTATCTGCCTATGATAACCCGACCAAATAAAGAAGTCGAGTTTTATAAATTATACAAAACAGTAAAATATACGGTTTCAAGGTCAGGGACAAACCTAACAAGCAAATAATGACTTTTCTGATGTCCTGGCTAAATGTGTGAGATAAAATAGGAAAAATATTGCAACAATTACATAGGCAGCTAACTTCACAAAAGGCAGTCTTACAAATACGATCAAATTTCCACATGAAGCTGTCTAGATTACACTTTGTGTTTGGTACCAATAGAACCGCCTTGTTACCAGTTATAAACGAGGTAAGAATGATCAAGATTAAAAGAACATGACTAGCCCAAACTGACTGAAAATACATATCTGCCTAAGTAAAAATTACAATATTCCGTAATTTCCACATAAAGCTGTATAGATTACACTTTGTGTTTAGTACCACTAGAACCGCCTTGTTACTGGTTGTAAACAAGGTAAGAATGATCAAGATTAAAAGAACATGACTACCCCAAACTGACTGAAAATACATGTCTGCCTAAGTAAAAATGTAAATTTTCTGGAATTTTCACATGAAGCTGTCTAGATTACACTTTGTGTTTGATACCAATAGAATCGCCTTGTGACCAGTTATAAACGAGGTAAGTTTCATAAACTTTAAAAGAAAATGACTAGCCCAAACTGACTGAAAATACATATCTGCCTAAATAAAAATTACAATTTTCCGTAATTTCCACATAAAGCTGTCTAGATTACACTTTGTGTTTAGTACCATTAGAACCGCCTTGTTACTGGTTGTAAACAAGGTAAGAATGATCAAGATTAAAAGAACATGACTACCCCAAACTGACTGAAAATACATGTCTGCCTAAATAAAAATGTAAATTTTCTGGAATTTTCACATGAAGCTGTCTAGATTACACTTTGTGTTTGATACCAATAGAATCGCCTTGTGACCAGTTATAAACGAGGTAAGTTTCATAAACTTTGAAAGAAAATGACTAGCCCAAACTGACTGAAAATACATATCTGCCTAGACGTGTGCGCCGCGCCGGCGCGCCGCCGCCGCCGGGCTTTTTTGCCACGCCGCCGCCGCCGATAAATGATCGGCGTGAAATCGGCGTGACCTTGAGTGTTGTTAATTAGCTATTCCAAGTTGGTATTTGGATTACAATGTTTCTTTTTGTACTGTGTATGTTACAGTTGTCAAATATACATCAATTATTAATTAAATGAAACAGAATAGCCAGTTGCACAAACTATTTGACACACCAATTAAAGAGACTGAGTAATCCTAAGTATTCACCGTCAAGAAAGATGAGGGAGAGATAATATGCAAAGAAGGATTGTTTCCATATACGAAGGCAGAATGGTCCGTCATGAAAACACTTACAATTAACTAGGCAACGAAAACACAGGGCTCATGTAGTGTAGTCCAGCAAAAATCTGAGAACATTCATGTCCGAAAACTCTAGATACCCTGAGTTTCCTAAAAAAGTCGTGTGCCAATAATGTCCAGGAATAGAAAAAGAGAGGACGAGCGACAACTCTGTAGATTCACTGTCAATCTGGCGATTAGCGCAAATGCTTGCCCCGCAGAAATGTGCAGGCTGGAAATGGTTTTGAAATGACAACAAGAAATACATCGAAATTGCTGCTCTTCTGAAGAAAAGAGAAGATGAAAGTTTTAGAGAGGTCTTAAGATCAACCATTCCAAGACCAAAGTGATGGTAGACATGGCAAACATACTGACAGTTACCGACGCACTCAGCGATTACGAAAAAGCGAGCTAGTTTGTATAAGTATCTTGGTTTAATAAACAATGCCGGTGGTTGTATCGCCGAGATACGCCGCAGAACTGGCATGGCTAACCTCGACAAGATCTGGAAGAACAGGTATTCGTGAAACTAAAGTGCGCTTGATACGAGCTCTTGTCTATTCAATATTCCATTATGGTTGCCGAATCATGGAGCCTCAAAAAGTGTGAAGTGGCAAAGGTTGGCGCTAGAAGCTACAGCTAGAAGAACAAATTCCTCTAAGAGTAGCTCAATATCGACACTCAGCTCTTCACAACATGTTATGGGATGGGAGAGCCTTTAGAATCATTAGACATATTATCCAACGCATGATGTGGAGAAACACATGAATTTAGACCGAATGAATGGCAAACGTGCTCGAGTTGGAGCATGTGTGAGATGGTCGAACGCTATGAAGAGGTCGGCTTGCGGCAGTCTGCACCGTGCAGTCCACACGGCTTATGGCCGCACGAAATAGAGACTAATTACATGTGGTCGCGATCCTCAGCAATAAGAAAACGAGAAAGAAGATACGTTTTAGTGAGCCTGGTGCTTTTACGACAAAAAACCATTAAAAGGAAGCCATAGCAGTGTGTCACTATGTCATGTGTCACTACGCCAAATTTCAAGGATATTTGGAGTGTGTTAAAGTACGACGTTTTTAAATAATACGATAAACCATGGAAATCATGAGAAAAGGGAGGGTTGCCGATCGGATCGAATGTTTACCCCTTAATGCAAGCTATTAGACCTATCCTATATTGATTTACAAACTCTATTTTACTCACAGCCTATTCAAAACTATACGTAGTAACGTATAGTTCTCTGACCAGCAACCTGGATTGATCAAATTTTCAAGAAAAACAACAATTTAATGATTTTTCTTAAGAAACCTGAAAGTCAAGGTCACGCCGATTTCACGCCGAAAACACGCCGCCGCCGCCGATTTTTTGGCAAACGCCGCCGCCGATCATTTTTTAATCGGCGCACACGTCTATATCTGCCTAAGTAAAAATGACAATTTCCTGCAATTTCCACATAAAGCTGTCTAGATTACACTTTGTGTTTAGTACCATTAGAACCGCCTTATTACCAGTTGTAAACAAGGTAAAAATGATCAAGATTAAAAGAACATGACTACCCCAAACTGACTGAAAATACATATCTGCCTAAGTAAAAATGTAAGTTTTCTGGAATTTCCACATGAAGCTGTCTAGATTACACTTTGTGTTTGATACCAATAGAATCGCCTTGTTGCCAGTTATAAACGAGGTACGTTTCATAAACTTTGAAAGAAAATGACTAGCCCAAACTGACTGAAAATACATATCTGCCTAAGTAAAAATTACAATTTTCCGTAATGTCCACATAAAGCTGTCTAGATTACACTTTGTGTTTAGTACCATTAGAACCGCCTTGTTACCAGTTGTAAACAAGGTAAAAATGATCAAGATTAAAAGAACATGACTACCCCAAACTGACTGAAAATACATATCTGCCTACCTAAGTAAAAATTTAAATTTTCTGGAATTTCCACATGAAGCTGTCTAGATTACACTTTCTGTTTGATACCAATAGAATCGCCTTGTGATCAGTTATAAACGAGGTAAGTTTCATAAACTTTGAAAGAAAATGACTAGCCCAAACTGACTGAAAATACATATCTGCCTAAGTAAAAATGTCAATTTTCTGCAATTTCCACATAAAGCTGTCTAGATTACACTTTGTGTTTAGTACCATTAGAACCGCCTTGTTACCAGTTGTAAACAAGGTAAAAATGATCAAGTTTAAAAGAACATGACTACCCCAAACTGACTGAAAATACATATCTGCCTAAGTAAAAATGTAAGTTTTCTGGAATTTCCACATGAAGCTGTCTAGATTACACTTTGTGTTTGATACCAATAGAATCGCCTTGTTGCCAGTTATAAACGAGGTAAGTTTCATAAACTTTGAAAGAAAATGACTAGCCCAAACTGACTGAAAATACATATCTGCCTAAGTAAAAATTACAACATTCCGTAATTTCCACATAAAGCTGTATAGATTACACTTTGTGTTTAGTACCATTAGAACCGCCTTGTTACCAGTTGTAAGCAAGGTAAAAATTATCAAGATTAAAAGAATATGACTACCCCAAACTGACTGAAAATACATATCTGCCTAAGTAAACATGTAAATTTTCTGGAATTTTCACATGAAGCTGTCTAGATTACACTTTGTGTTTGATACCAATAGAATCGCCTTGTTGCTAGTTATAAACAAGGTAAGTTTCATAAACTTTGAAAGAAAATGACTAGCCCAAACTGACTGAAAATACATATCTGCCTAAGTAAAAATTACAACATTCCGTAATTTCCACATAAAGCTGTATAGATTACACTTTGTGTTTAGTACCATTAGAACCGCCTTGTTACCAGTTGTAAACAAGGTAAAAATTATCAAGATTAAAAGAACATGACTACCCCAAACTGACTGAAAATACATATCTGCCTAAGTAAAAATGTAAATTTTGAGGAATTTTCACATGAAGCTGTCTAGATTACACTTTGTGTTTGATACCAATAGAATCGCCTTGTTACCAGTTATAAACGAGGTAAGTTTCATAAACTTTGAAAGAAAATGACTAGCCCAAACTGACTGAAAATACATATCTGCCTAAGTAAAAATTACAATTTTCCGTAATTTCCACATAAAGCTGTCTAGATTACACTTTGTGTTTAGTACCATTAGAACCGCCTTGTTACCAGTTGTAAACAAGGTAAAAATGATCAAGATTAAAAGAACATGACTACCCCAAACTGACTGAAAATACATATCTGCCTAAGTAAAAATGTAAATTTTCTGTAATTTCCACATGAAGCTGTCTAGATTACACTTTCTGTTTGATACCAATAGAATCGCCTTGTGACCAGTTATAAACAAGGTAAGTTTCATAAACTTTGAAAGAAAATGACTAGCCCAAACTGACTGAAAATACATATCTGCTTAAGTAAAAATGATAATTTTCTGCAATTTCCACATAAAGCTGTCTAGATTACACTTTGTGTTTAGAACCATTAGAACCGCCTTGTTACCAGTTGTAAACAAGGTAAAAATGATCAAGATTAAAAAAACATGACTACCCCAAACTGACTGAAAATACATATCTGCCTAAGTAAAAATTACAATATTCCGTAATTTCCACATAAAGCTGTATAGATTACACTTTGTGTTTAGTACCACTAGAACCGCCTTGTTACTGGTTGTAAACAAGGTAAGAATGATCAAGATTAAAAGAACATGACTACCCCAAACTGACTGAAAATACATGTCTGCCTAAGTAAAAATGTAAATTTTCTGGAATTTTCACATGAAGCTGTCTAGATTACACTTTGTGTTTGATACCAATAGAATCGCCTTGTGACCAGTTATAAACGAGGTAAGTTTCATAAACTTTAAAAGAAAATGACTAGCCCAAACTGACTGAAAATACATATCTGCCTACGTAAAAATGTAAATTTTCTGGAATTTCCACATGAACCTGTCTAGATTACACTTTGTGTTTGATACCAATAGAATCGCCTTGTTGCCAGTTATAAACTAGGTAAGTTTCATAAACTTTGAAAGAAAATGACTTGCCCAAACTGACTGTAAATACATATCTGCCTAAGTAAAAATTACAATTTTCCGTAATTTCCACATAAAGCTGTCTAGATTACACTTTGTGTTTAGAACCATTAGAATCGCCTTGTTACCAGTTGTAAACAAGGTAAAAATGATCAAGATTAAAAGAACATGACTACCCCAAACTGACTGAAAATACATATCTGCCTAAGTAAAAATGTAAGTTTTCTGGAATTTCCACATGAAGCTGTCTAGATTACACTTTCTGTTTGATACCAATAGAATCGCCTTGTTGCCAGTTATAAACGTGGTAAGTTTCATAAACTTTGAAAGAAAATGACTAGCCCTAACTGACTGAAAATACATATCTGCCTAAGTAAAAATGTCAATTTCCTGCAATTTCCACATAAAGCTGCCTAGATTACACTTTGTGTTTAATACCATTAGAACCGCCTTGTTACTGTGAGGGGGCAGGTAGAGGAGCCTCACGGGGATGATGGGAATGAAAAGGCAGGATCCAGAGCGATGAGGGGTATTTATTATTTAAATAAAAAGGCACCTGTAACAATACAGGTTACGTGTTAACAGATAGGTATGTATAAAAACACTTTCGTAATTCAGAAGGTTAGAAATCAAATAACTTACAATATGTGCCTTGGTGATGATGTAGATATATATCTGGAAGGTGTGCAGGGCCACAAAACGAGCACTATACTGAACTGCACGCACTTATGAATTATTACGTTTACTAATAAAAATCACACTTAAACGGTCGTGTTTAGAAACTTGGGAAGTACAGTCTGTTAGATTAAATGATGTTTATCGATCAGAGTATGTGATCGAACTGAAAATAAAAATCATTGAATGGAATTTGGAATAGGATTTGAATTTCAAAAGGGAATTTAGAATTTGTATGGTGCCAGAAATAGTATGAAGGTCGATAGTGTAACGCTTCGTTACACGCACCGTTACACTACCGGGGTCGCCCTGGAAGGGAAAATCCTGGGGCTTATGGCCAAAGGATTTTTCCGTAATGTAAAAATAATGTAATGAATATGGGTATGAGTGATAAATTTAGAAGGTGGGGATGTTATATACAATGTTTATCATACAAGAGAGGCGATTTAAACATGCATACTAAAGGTCATTCATACATCATCTTATAAAATTTTGGTTAATAATGCTTAACCAAAATAAGTTTCAATAGAGTACTCCATTAAGTAGAGGACGTACTCATTAAATCGCTCTCCATTGGTATTAAGGCTTATTAATCAGTAACCACCCGCTGAATATTAATGAATCTAAATATAATATCTACAATAATGTGTACCTACAAAGAGTACGATTGTTGAAATTTATTCAACAAAATAATGCCGTATGGAATGTAGGATTACTACAAAATATCATAAAATAATTCCTTAATGGAATTAATGAATGTACTGTACGGTACGTATGTACCTAAGTACATAAATATGAACGTTATGTCAAGGGAAGAAATATATAAATAAGTATTGTTCTAACTCTGGTAGAGTTAGCTTTGAATAACGTTATATGAACGTAATATAACGTTATATAAATTAAATAGTATAAATGAACGTATAAATTCGTACTAAGTATGTATGTACGAAATGTAATGAGTCCGAAATGTATAATGGGGATGAGATATAATTATAAATGTATAACATTATATACAATATTTTACAAGTTAGGAGCTTAGGAGAAAAGTAGCTAAGTTTGAGCCAAATAAGAATGTAATTAAGGAAAAACAGTATGTTGTTTATTTTAGAATTTTGGGGAGAGGTTTAAGGTCTCTAATATGCCATCGTCCGAGCATTTTGCCGGACATGTCTTGTAGGACATATACTAAGGGTGATATTTTTTTTAGGATAGAACATTTAATAAACTTGGGTGCAAGTTTAGCAGAATAGTGTTTAGGAGAATTACTAATTGCGTAATTTCGTTTCCAGACGATGTCATTTTCGTTGAATTCGAAATGTTGGTGATGTTTATTATACGATGAAGAATTGGTTTGGTGTGCTCTCCAAAGACGGGCTTGTACTTCGGAGAAGACAGGCTGGAGAAGACCAAGATTATCAGCGTATTCGTCTCTGGGCGCGAATATAATATCATCTGTGAGATCAGATTTATCGTATACTGATCCACATGTGACTAATTCGCGACCAAATACAAGGAAAGAAGGAGTATAATTTGTTGTTTCATTTACGGAAGTATTAATAGCAAATTGTATCTTATGTAGGTTGATATCCCAATTCCTGTGGTCATCCTGTATGAATGAGGATATTGCTGTGATAACAACTTTATTATATCTCTCCACGGGATTTGGTTGGGCGCATTTAATTGCGCAATAGTGTATTTTTGGGATATGATAGGAGTGGAATAAATCCGTTGTCTCTTGACTAACGAATTGAGGACCATGGTCAAGAATTATGGTCTGTGGGATTCCGTACACTAGGAAAACTAGGTTTTCTAGAATATGAACGATTACTTGATGACGTAGCACGTTTAATCGCAAAGAGGAGGCAGTATTTTGAAAAACAGCAAGTAACGACAAAGATGAATCTGTTGTGTTTTAGTGTAGTAGGCAAGGGGCCGATCAAATCTATTGAAATGCATTGAAAGGGTCGAGAGCATTGCTTAGGTTTACCCATTAGGCCAAGTTTTAGTTGGGTTTGGTGTTTGCAAGCTAAGCAAGTCTCGCATTTGGCAATAAAATTTGAAATATCTTTGTACATTCCTGGCCAAAAATATTTCAATTTAACTTTATTGTATGTTTTAAATGTTCCGAAATGAGCGCAAGTTGGGGTGGAATGATTTTCTGTGATAATGGGTATTCTGTACTCTAGTGGGATAACTTCTTTCCAATTATACTCAGATTGGAGTAACGAAGGGGTTTTTGAGTATCGGTATAATTTATTATTATGTATTATGTAATCTGGAGTGGTGTTGGGGTTAGAACTGCATTTAGCGTAGATATTATTATACCAGTCGTCATTGGTATTAGAACTATTGTAGTTAATAACGTCTACTGAAGGTAAGCGTGATAAAGCGTCAGGGATTAGATGATCTTTACCACGTTTATGTTTAATTTCGAAGTTAAATGTAGATAGACGAATACTCCAGCGGGCTAGACGTCCGGTTGGATTATGTAGATGGAGAAACCATTGTAATGCGGAATGGTCTGTGTAGATTGTGAACTTTAAGCCGTTGTCAAGATAGCAACGCCAATGTTCTAGGGCTAGTAAGACACTTAAGAGTTCTCTTTCTGTAATTGAGTAATTTCTTTGGGGACCAGTTAGGGATTTGCTCATATAAGCAATGGGTTTCTCAACGCCATCAAATTCTTGGGTCAGCATGGCACCGATGCCGAAGCTGGATGCATCACAGTGGACTGCGAAGGGTTTTGAGAAGTCTGGGCAAGCAAGAACAGGGGTAGAGACTAGAGCTTCTTTAATGGATTTGAAGGCATTGTCTTCTAGTGATGTCCATTTAAATGGTGGTGCTTTTTTGGAAGTGGAGGTAAGTTTAGTTAGTGGTGCAACCTTTGTGCTGAAATCGGGGATAAAGCGTCTATACCAACTTGCTGTACCTAGGAACTTTTTAACTTCTCGAGGAGTTGTGGGAGGTGGGATGTTAAGTATTGCCTTAACCTTGTCAGGATCTGTTTGAAAGCCGTGTTCATTAACTATGTAACCAAGATATTTAAGTTCTTTTTTGAAAAATGAACACTTGGGGAAGTTTATCGTAATGTTGGCTTGTACTAGCCTTTGGTAAACTTTATTAAGTAAAGTGATGTGTTCATCGAAAGTATTACTTATGATGATAATATCATCTAAGTAGGTAAATACTGAATTATCAAGGTTTTCAGAAGGGAATAACGCATCCATAAAGCGTTGTTGGGTAGCAGGGGCATTAGTCAATCCAAAAGGCATTACGCGAAACATGTACATGCCTTTTGAGGGTACATGGAAACTAGTTTTAGGTCTATCAGAAGGGCGTAGGGGTATTTCCCAAAATGCTTTTGCTATGTCTATCGATGATAGATATTTAGCATTTTTTAGATTATCTAAAATGTCAGAAATGAGTGGGAGTTTGTAGGCATCTTTGCGCGTAATCGAATTTAGTTTACGGCTGTCGATGCAAAAACGCCACGTTCCATCTTTTTTAGGAGTTATTATGACAGGGTTTAGCCATGGGCTTTCACAGGGTTCGATAACATTAAGCTTTAGCATTTCATCAACTTCTTTGCATAAAGCTTTTTGTTTCTCTGGAGAAAGCCTATAGCATCGCTGTTTGATTGGTGGATGGTCACCGGTATCTATGTGATGTTCAATGAGGTGGGTTCGTCCTAAGGGTTTGGTTTCTGTTGAAATATTTTTAAATTTTTCAATAATAGTATCTGAAATTAACTGTTGAGTTTCAGAAAGGTTGTCATAATTAGTGATGTGTTGGTCACAGGTGGAAATAACTAGGGTATCTATATGTTTATCAGAATATGACGTTATGTCAGGTAATATGTGGTGTATATATGTGGGGAGCTATATTGAATTTTCTCCAAAAATTTGTGCCTAGAATCAAGGGTTGCTTTACAGTAGGGATAACATGAGCGGTAATAATAGCCACAATATTTTTGTACGAAATTGGTAGTTGAATTGTACCAATAGAGTATATAGGGTAGCCGTCGGCTACAGAGCCTACGACTTTATGGTCGTAATTTATGGTAAAATTGTGGGATAAGAGCATTTTATGGGAATTATTTCCGAAAATAGTTAAAGCACTGCCACTGTCTAAGAGGCCACATAAAGTTAAATTATTTGTCTGGATGTTGACATAAGGTCGTTCATCGTATGGATCTTGAGTGAAAAGTGCTGATGTAGTATTGTATGATGACATAAATAATTTAATGGTATCTAACCATTGGTTCCATTCTGTAGCAGTAGTTTTATTTAAGTTGCTTTTCTCCTTTATGCGTTTTTTGGAAATTTATGGCAAACTGTACATTTTGCAAAAGTGACATTTTGTTTGCCACAGCGGAAGCATACTATATTTTTACTTGTACAAATATCTAAAGAGTGATCGTTTGTTCTGCAACGCGGACAGGAGTAACGTAACGTAGAAGGTGGTGCTGTTACAGTATGGACCGGTTTATTAAATGGGAATGGTGGTATATACGGTTGGGAAGGGGGGGTATGGTTAGAATCTTGTTGAATGTTGGTATAGTTGCTAGAGCTACAAGTAGAGGTAGTATTACAGCTTTCGTACCATTTGCACGATTGGAATAATGTGTCTATAGACGTAACATCTGTAGGAACTAATCTGGAACTGTAATAAGGGCTCATGTTTCTACGGAGGATATCTATTTTTTGTTTTTCTGAAAGGGGTTCATGTAATTTGGCAAAGAGGGCTTCCATGGCTGAAAAATACATTATTATTCGTTCATGTTGTTTTTGTTTACGGGAATGTATATTTTGTAGTGAGTTGTGGTCATGGTCATGCAATTCGAAATCTTTTAAGAAGTGGGTTTTAAATGTTTTCCAATCTGTAAGGGTTGTTTTCTTTGACCTATACCAATCTAAAGGAGTGCCTGATAAAAAATCGTATATATATTTGTGTAAGCGTTTGTCGTCAATGTAACGCGCAATTGCAAACTCTTCGATGTTTCGAATAAAATCATAAGGGCAACTATCGCCTTTATAGTTGAATTTTTTAAAATCGCTTGGTTTTGCTTCAGAGAGGTTGGTTAATTTTCGAGCAAGTAGGTCTAAATTTGTGGAATCATCTATCAAAGAGGTTGCTGACGCGTACGTTGACGTTGTTGTTGACGGTTGTGACATGTTAAATTTTGTTTGACATTTTGACAATAATTCGCATATTTTCGAATAGTTGTCAATAATTTCTGGAGATAATTCAGTGGTAATATAGAGACGTTCTATTCTGTTATATAAATGAAATAAGAAAACCGCTATTCTATCGTGCTTCGCTTGGTTGGTGGTCGCAAGCTGTAGCTGAGAAGAAACTATTGTGAGGCATCTGCTAATTTCGGTGATATCCTGTTCAAGATCATATGGGCTGGAGAGATTCGAACACGGGTCCGCGAATAAATTTGGAGTGAGGAGCTGTCTTAAATCATCAGCCTGCGCGGTGGCTGGGAACTGAATGTTCCTGAGTTTGAGCTCATAGATGAGTTCAGGTTTATTTAATAGTGCTGGATTCATTGTTTATTAAAGTGGATACCTATCACGAAGAGAATACCTAACTGATGTTATCAATATAAATAAAATATGTAGTTATTAAATTTTATTTTTTATTGAATCGAAAGGAGAAGTTTATTGTGATATTAGGCTTAGTTGTGTATATTTTTTTAATCGGGTGAAGGATAAGCTATTGGATTATCTCCAACAGTACTGCCGTAAGTCAGGATTGGCTCGCACTTCAGTGACTCCAAGGAGTTTTAAAAACACTTAGGATTGAAACCAATTTGTGAGATTTCAGTGGAAATCTTGGATTGTGTAATTGTATGTGATAGATGTTTTGTGTAATCACTATGTTAAGAGTTTTGTTACGTGGCGCGACAAAAAGCGTTGGACGCTGGCATAATAGGGATTAGAAAATAGATATAGATAAATTGGTATAAGATGATGAATGATGATAGATGCGTGATTATGTATATGTAATTGGTTATTTAAGGGGGGAATTTTGGTTAAACGGTTGAGGATTAGATAAAAGGTTGGTTGTAAAATAGAAAATTAAATAAAATGATGTTAGGCCGAGAGATATTGCGAAAATTTGAGTTGGGTCGACTATAACCTTTTAGAATTTTGAAAAGATCTTAAAGCTAGCAATTACAAACAATATAAAAAAAAAATTGGTACAAAAAGGAAAAATGTAGAACTGGAACAGCTGGTTGCGGTTGTTGGGTAGGAGCAGGTGCTGGCACGGAGGAACTGGAATGGGCTGCTCAGCGTCGTAGGGCGGGTGGGTGTCTTGTCAGGTCCGGGTTTGAGCACGTTGGTGGCGCCAGTGTGAGGGGGCAGGTAGAGGAGCCTCACGGGGATGATGGGAATGAAAAGGCAGGATCCAGAGCGATGAGGGGTATTTATTATTTAAATAAAAAGGCACCTGTAACAATACAGGTTACGTGTTAACAGATAGGTATGTATAAAAACACTTTCGTAATTCAGAAGGTTAGAAATCAAATAACTTACAATATGTGCCTTGGTGATGATGTAGATATATATCTGGAAGGTGTGCAGGGCCACAAAACGAGCACTATACTGAACTGCACGCACTTATGAATTATTACGTTTACTAATAAAAATCACACTTAAACGGTCGTGTTTAGAAACTTGGGAAGTACAGTCTGTTAGATTAAATGATGTTTATCGATCAGAGTATGTGATCGAACTGAAAATAAAAATCATTGAATGGAATTTGGAATAGGATTTGAATTTCAAAAGGGAATTTAGAATTTGTATGGTGCCAGAAATAGTATGAAGGTCGATAGTGTAACGCTTCGTTACACGCACCGTTACAGTTACCAGTTGTAAACACGGTAAGAAAGATCAAGATTAAAAGAACATGACTACTCCAAACTGACTGAAAATACATATCTGCCTAAGTAAAAATGTAAATTTTGAGGAATTTTCACATGAAGCTGCCTAGATTACACTTTGTGTTTGATACCAATAGAATCGCCTTGTTACCAGTTATAAACGAGGTAAGTTTCATAAACTTTGAAAGAAAATGACTAGCCCAAACTGACTGAAAATACATATCTGCCTAAGTAAAAATTACAACATTCCGTAATTTCCACATAAAGCTGTCTAGATTACACTTTGTGTTTAGTACTATTAGAACCGCCTTGTTACCAGTTGTAAACAAGGCAAAAATTATCAAGATTAAAAGAACATGACTACCCCAAACTGACTGAAAATACATATCTGCCTAAGTAAACATGTAAATTTTCTGGAATTTTCACATGAAGCTGTCTAGATTACACTTTGTGTTTGATACCAATAGAATCGCCTTATTACCAGTTATAAACGAGCTAAGTTTCATAAACATTGAAAGAAAATGACTAGCCCAAACTGACTGAAAATACATATCTGCCTAAGTAAAAATTACAATTTTCCGTAATTTCCACATAAAGCTGTCTAGATTACACTTTGTGTTTAGTACCATTAGAACCGCCTTGTTACCAGTTGTAAACAAGGTAAAAATGATCAAGATTAAAAGAACATGACTACCCCAAACTGACTGAAAATACATATCTGCCTAAGTAAAAATGTAAGTTTTCTGGAATTTCCGCATGAAGCTGTCTAGATTACACTTTCTGTTTGATACCAATAGAATCGCCTTGTTGCCAGTTATAAACGAGGTAAGTTTCATAAACTTTGAAAGAAAATGACTAGCCCAAACTGACTGAAAATACATATCTGCCTAAGTAAAAATTACAACATTCCGTAATTTCCACATAAAGCTGTATAGATTACACTTTGTGTTTAGTACCATTAGAACCGCCTTGTTACCAGTTGTAAACAAGGTAAAAATTATCAAGATTAAAAGAACATGACTACCCCAAACTGACTGAAAATACATATCTGCCTAAGTAAAAATGTAAATTTTGAGGAATTTTCACATGAAGCTGTCTAGATTACACTTTGTGTTTGATACCAATAGAATCGCCTTGTTACCAGTTATAAACGAGGTAAGTTTCATAAACTTTGAAAGAAAATGACTAGCCCTAACTGACTGAAAATACATATCTGCCTAAGTAAAAATGTCAATTTCCTGCAATTTCCACATAAAGCTGCCTAGATTACACTTTGTGTTTAAAACCATTAGAACCGCCTTGTTACCAGTTGTAAACACGGTAAGAAAGATCAAGATTAAAAGAACATGACTACTCCAAACTGACTGAAAATATATATCTGCCTAAGTAAAAATGTAAATTTTGAGGAATTTTCACATGAAGCTGTCTAGATTACACTTTCTGTTTGATACCAATAGAATCGCCTTGTGACCAGTTATAAACGAGGTAAGTTTCATAAACTTTGAAAGAAAATGACTAGCCCAAACTGACTGAAAATACATATCTGCTTAAGTAAAAATGATAATTTTCTGCAATATCCACATAAAGCTCTCTAGATTACACTTTGTGTTTAGAACCATTAGAACCGCCTTGTTACCAGTTGTAAACAAGGTAAAAATGATTAAGATTAAAAAAACATGACTACCCCAAACTGACTGAAAATACATATCTGCCTAAGTAAAAATGTAAATTTTCTGGAATTTCCACATGAACCTGTCTAGATTACACTTTGTGTTTGATACCAATAGAATCGCCTTGTTGCCAGTTATAAACTAGGTAAGTTTCATAAACTTTGAAAGAAAATGACTAGCCCAAACTGACTGTAAATACATATCTGCCTAAGTAAAAATTACAATTTTCCGTAATTTCCACATAAAGCTGTCTAGATTACACTTTGTGTTTAGAACCATTAGAATCGCCTTGTTACCAGTTGTAAATAAGGTAAAAATGATCAAGATTAAAAGAACATGACTACCCCAAACTGACTGAAAATACATATCTGCCTAAGTAAAAATGTAAGTTTTCTGGAATTTCCACATGAAGCTGTCTAGATTACACTTTCTGTTTGATACCAATAGAATCGCCTTGTTGCCAGTTATAAACGAGGTAAGTTTCATAAACTTTGAAAGAAAATGATGTTACCACAGCAATATCCTCATTCATACAGAATGACCACAGGAATTGGGATATCAACCTACATAAGATACAATTTGCTATTAATACTTCCGTAAATGAAACAACAAATTATACTCCTTCTTTCCTTGTATTTGGTCGCGAATTAGTCACATGTGGATCAGTATACGATAAATCTGATCTCACAGATGATATTATATTCGCGCCCAGAGACGAATACGCTGATAATCTTGGTCTTCTCCAGCCTGTCTTCTCCGAAGTACAAGCCCGTCTTTGGAGAGCACACCAAACCAATTCTTCATCGTATAATAAACATCGCCAACATTTCGAATTCAACGAAAATGACATCGTCTGGAAACGAAATTACGCAATTAGTAATTCTCCTAAACACTATTCTGCTAAACTTGCACCCAAGTTTATTAAATGTTCTATCCTAAAAAAAATATCACCCTTAGTATATGTCCTACAAGACATGTCCGGCAAAATGCTCGGACGATGGCATATTAGAGACCTTAAACCTCTCCCCAAAATTCTAAAATAAACAACATACTGTTTTTCCTTAATTACATTCTTATTTGGCTCAAACTTAGCTACTTTTCTCCTAAGCTCCTAACTTGTAAAATATTGTATATAATGTTATACATTTATAATTATATCTCATCCCCATTATACATTTCGGACTCATTACATTTCGTACATACATACTTAGTACGAATTTATACGTTCATTTATACTATTTAATTTATATAACGTTATATTACGTTCATATAACGTTATTCAAAGCTAACTCTACCAGAGTTAGAACAATACTTATTTATATATTTCTTCCCTTGACATAACGTTCATATTTATGTACTTAGGTACATACGTACCGTACAGTACATTCATTAATTCCATTAAGGAATTATTTTATGATATTTTGTAGTAATCCTACATTCCATACGGCATTATTTTGTTGAATAAATTTCAACAATCGTACTCTTTGTAGGTACACATTATTGTAGATATTATATTTAGTTAGATTCATTAATATTCAGCGGGTGGTTACTGATTAATAAGCCTTAATACCAATGGAGAGCGATTTAATGAGTACGTCCTCTACTTAATGGAGTACTCTATTGAAACTTATTTTGGTTAAGCATTATTAACCAAAATTTTATAAGATGATGTATGAATGACCTTTAGTATGCATGTTTAAATCGCCTCTCTTGTATGATAAACATTGTATATAACATCCCCACCTTCTAAATTTATCACTCATACCCATATTCATTACATTATTTTTACATTACGGAAAAATCCTTTGGCCATTGTAACGTTATTAATTCATTAATAACGTTTGTTGTTAAAAATATATGATGATCAATTTAAGTACTGGCATTCAATTCCGTCACGAGTAACGACGCGAGGACCGAAGCGCTTAGCAACCGGTATTAGTCGGACTTGCGCACCATATATGGTAATATCGTAGGCAAACGTTCATGATTGGCGGCCGCTCAAAGGCCCGTTACTCTTCCGACGACCTTCGTTGACCGCTTGCGGCCATTCTGCGATGTCATGCACGGACCTCTGCCCGCGTCGCTGTTGCGCGGTGTCTTGTGTACGATCGCGCACCTCAAATTGAGTTCCGATCATTCTTTAAGCAGTTGTTATACATAAATACCTATCTTATAAATCGGTGAAATAGTGTGTAACTGTCGTGCTTGTCTAATTCCCCACTTTTGGGTAAGTGTGAACACAATTTAGTATTTAAGTATGTACATAGTAGATATCTTCAATTTAAAACCATAGTTCGAAATTAATGTTTAATACTCTCACTTTATTGTAATCATTTCTTGGCCGCTAATTGCTTAATAGCCAATTGTTTGTCAAAAGCGAATAATAGCTTGTGCCTGTTTTTGCATATTAAATATTCTTACTTTGTTCATAGTTATGTTGCAGTCAATAGATTTAAGTGGTCATTTCAAGAATTGACGGGCGGTCACGTATGTCATTAAATATACCCAACCCGTAATACTGCTTGCTTGTAAACTCCGCTCTGCTTTTGTTCACCGCCACACTCAACCATTAGCTTTACACTTCTCCTTAATAATAAATTCCGGTGGCGCTGAACAAACGTTGATTAGAAGACCTGCATTAACCCGTGACCCCGGATCATTTCAGGAACACCGTACGGGCTGTTGGTACCCGAGGCTGGCGATCACAACATTTGGACATTTCTTGAAATTCCCGATTGATGGGAAGTGACTGCCACATTTCGACGCTTATCAGTCCATCTCCGTGCCTACGTTGCTACCTGCGTTCGGAGCGCTCACCGTCGCCGATCGAACGGATAATTAAGGGAAGTGTCGTTTTGCGGTTTCCCAAGTTTTAGGCTAGTTAGGCTGTTCAACATTAATTAAGTAGACCCGCGTTCCGTAGTTTAATATTTGTATGTTATTGGTAATAAACCTGTTGTTCGAAGTTAAAATTGTTTTAATTAATCGGTTATTCTAAGTAATAACGCGACAGTGGCGCCCATAGCGTGGAAGTTGAACAGTCTAGCTTTTTAGTGAATTCCTTATTTACGGAATATATTTTTTCACTTGGGATTCACGCTTGTATTGGTTTGTGTTGTGAGCGTTGTAGTTTAGAATTTGTAAGGTTGTATTTACTCACGGTTTTCGTATTTGCCACATTTTCGTTGAATAATTAGGGTATAGAGTGGTGATAACTTGTTAATAATTGCACTTGAGTCCTATAGAATTTTAATTTGTTTTGTAAACACTCTATACACTAATTTCGCTTGCTTTATTTTAGTTTCATTATCATTACTCTCTCTAAATTTTTTTTTTCTTTTCCTTTTCTCTTCGTGCTGTGTCTATATCTTCGGGAGCTAACATTTTCTACCTTTAAATACAACTCATCTGCTAATTAATTCTGTAACAGAACGGAGTGCTAAGCTTAACTCATCGATTCACACTTACCCAAACATAAAAAAAAAACAATGTCTGAAATAAAGTTTTTATCCCTGCAAAAACCGGAACTCAGTTACGAGGTAGGTATTCGCGGCGAGACGCCATCCTCTACTGTAGATGGCCTGCGAAAGCAAATTGTTAAACTTGCGCCTTTGCTACCTTCTGACGATATTTTAGAGTCGCCGTTTGATGCTAAAACAGATATATCTGGAGTCGATGAATCTTTAATACGCTTGGATGATCTATTGAAACAGATATCAGCCGCCTTTGATAAAAATAAGCTCGCACGAGCGAAGAATCTACACAAACACATATCGTTTAGATTAGCCCGTATCGATACCTCTTCATCACCTGACCTACTTCAGGGTCTTAATAGAAGCATTAGTAAATCTGAGGTCCTGGGGTCGAGCTTGGACCGGTTGGAACCAGCTTCCCAAAACCTGGCGAGTGATAATGTTGCCTCAGATTCCGTTCCTCTTGAAGGGAGAGTTATCTCTGTTTCCTGTGACAAAGGATTTATGACCGAGCTTGCTAAACTTAAATATAATGGCAAAACTTGTGTTCGGGCTTTTATAAAAAGAGTCGGCGAATTTACTTCAGCCCGTTCTATACCTGGTACTAAAATCCTTTCATTTGCCACTGAAATATTTAGTGATGATGCTCTCCATTGGTTTCGCGGTATCAAGGATCAGGTGTCTTCCTGGGAGGATGTCTGCAAGCGCCTGAAGGAAGATTTTAGTCAACCCAATTATGACTATTTTTTTAGGGAGGAAATAAGAGCTCGCACACAAGGCGAACGTGAGAATATCACTGTATACTTAGCTATTATGGCCGGCATGTTCTCACAATTGGACAGCCAGCCATCGGAGGCAGAGAAGCTGGAGATTTTACTGCACAATATTAGACCTTGCTATGCCGCGGTACTATCATCCGTGCAGTCTATCCCAGATATCGATAGCTTACGCTTGCTTTGCAAGAATTATGAAAATATTCAATCTCGTCTTTCTCATTTCCGTGAACCACCACGAGTGACTCAAGATACTATGGCACCCGATTTCGCTTACTCCCATCCCAGCGGTTCGAATCGTTTTTATAAGTCGTTTCCGCCAAATATTAACAAAACTTCGTCCTACTCGGGCGGTTCACAAAATGAAACTAATCCTAAGCCTGTGCACACGGTTGCAAGTGTTACAACCAAAAATAAGTTTTGTCCTCGTTGTAGGGATGATTCTCATTCTCTTAGAAATTGCAAAGCTGAACGGACCATCTTATGTTTCCGTTGTGGTCGTCCGGGCGTACGCTTTTATGACTGTCCGGATTGTCAGAAACCGTCTACCAATGTTGCAAAAAACTAGTTAACCAGAATTGTAGTACACCTGGGTCTTGTAACTTTAATAAATCTGAATGGCATGACTGGTTGAAGGTCATTAAGAATTTTTTTTGTGCTTACAAGGTCGCTTCAATTCTGACAACAAAGCCAAAGTACGATAGTAGGGCGTACATTCAAGTAAAAATTAATAGTAAAAATGCTATTGGGCTTTTAGATTCAGGTGCTGAAAACACTATCCTTGGGCGTAATTCTCACAAGGAACTTTTAGACTTAGGTTTGCCGCTGTTCACGGATGATGCGGAGTCATTTGAAGGTGCTGGAGGCCATATCTTAGGGAGTTTAGGCTACATGTTGTTACCTATTGAATTCAATAATTCAATTCACACTGTGACCGCACACGTTGTTCCAGAGGTCAAAAATCCTTTAATATTAGGTGTGGACTTTTGGAGGATATTTGAGCTTTGTCCCAAATTGATTGGCACTATAGACATCGCTCAGCCTACTAATACCCCAGAGGTTGTTTTAGGAACCATTGACAAGACATCTCATATAGTCGGTTTGGAAAGGTTGGATAACTTGCAGCGTGATAAAGTCCAAAATATTATTGATATGTTTAGACAACAGTCTACAGGAGTAAAGGGTCTTGGTCGTACTGCTTTAATATCGCATCATATCGACACAGGGGATGCGCAGCCCATCAGGCAACGCTACTACCGTATGTCCCCTGAAAAGCAACGTATCCTGACTGAACAGGTGGACGAAAGGTTAGCACTTGACGTCATCGAACCGTGTGAAAGTGCTTGGCAATCCCCAGTGCTTATTGTTAGGAAAAAGAATGGAGAGCCCCGTTTTTGTCTGGACAGCAGAAAGTTAAACTCTGTCACTAAGAAGGATGCCTACAATCTGCCTTACATGTCAGAAATATTAGATAATTTACGAGATGCTAAGTATCTCACCAGCATCGATCTCTCGAAGGCATTCTGGCAGGTACCAATTGTTGAAAACGATAGAGATAAAACGGCGTTTTACGTCCCAGGTCGCGGTACATTTCGCTTTAAAACCACTGCTTTTGGGCTTACTAACGCACCGGCCACGCAACAACGTCTGGTTGACATGATGTTTGGCCACGAATTTGATTTAAAAGTATTCGCCTATCTTGACGACATTATTTTGGTGAGCAACACCTTCGATGAACACCTATCGTTATTGTCACGTGTTCTCGACAAATTGAAATACGCAAACTTGACGATAAATATCGATAAGTGTCAGTTCTTTCGCAACCAACTTAAATACCTTGGGTATGTGGTGGACTCTCAAGGTTTACGAACAGACCCAGAAAAGGTGGCTGCGATAGAAAACTACCCAGTTCCTACATGCTTAGCGGACTTAAGACGATTTCTGGGAACAGCCTCATGGTATCGTAGATTTGTGCCTAATTTTAGCACGTTGGCAGGGCCTCTGAATAAATTGACCTCCAATAGAAAGAATGCGCCTCCCTTTAATTGGTCGCCGGAAGCAGATACTGCTTTTAAAGAGCTCAAAAGGTGTTTGGTGACAGCACCCGTCTTAGCTTGTCCAAATTATCAAGAGCCATTCGAAGTCCACACAGACGCTAGCAGCTATGGTATAGGAGCTATGCTGACACAGACGATCCAAGGTAAGGAGAGGCCGGTCGCTTATATGAGCAAATCTCTGTCAGGCGCTGAGAGGAACTATAGCATAACGGAGAAAGAGACACTTGCGGTCCTAACAGCGCTAGAACACTGGCGTTGTTATTTGGATAATGGCAGGAGCTTCACTGTTTACACCGACCACTCAGCGCTACAGTGGTTTCTTTCCCTGAGTAACCCTACCGGTAGATTAGCCCGTTGGTGTGTAAGGTTGTCTTGTTTTAATTTTATAATAAAACATCGTAAGGGTTCCGATAACATTATTCCGGACGCATTATCGAGGCTTCCAAACGTCGATAGTATTGTTACCGCTAATTCTGTAAGTTCCACAACGGATACCTGGTACAAAGATACATTTAAAACCTGCCTCAATAATCCTCAAAGTGTACCTAATTTTCAAATTATCAACAATACCCTATTTCGGCTCTCAAAGAATCGTTTTCCTTTAACTTCAGAATTTGCTTGGAAAGAAGTAGTACCGGACGAATTACGTGAAAAAGTCATACAGGACCATCACTCTGAGCCTACTGGTGGTCACTTAGGCATACACAAAACGTACTTACGTCTGGCCCTATGCTACTTCTGGCCACATATGCACGCAGATGTTGCGTTATTTGTCTCCAAATGCCAGACTTGTCTTTCAATCAAATCTCCAAATCATACTACGTTAGGTGAAATGGGCCGACCAAAGCAGTGCTCGAGACCGATGCAGATGATTTCTATTGATTTTATTGGTCCCTTACCAAAGAGCCGGAAACAAAATACATTTCTCTTTGTCATAGTGTGCTGCTTCTCGAAATATTGCATGATGTTTCCGCTTCGTAAAGCAACAGCTGACGCCGTTATCAAGATACTGGAAGACGAATGGTTCCTAGTGCATGGAGTCCCTCAGACTATTCTTTTAGATAATGGTAGTCAATTCATTTCAAATAGCCTTAACAACCTATTTCGCCATTATAAAGTGCCAAATGTATTTTTCACGGCAAAATACTGCCCACAGGTAAACACAGTAGAAAGGTACAATAAGACGATTATAACCTGTATATCATCTTTTATTGAAAATGACCATAGATCTTGGGATACGAAATTACGAAAAATACAGTTCGCGATGAATAATTCAACTAATGAAACTACTCGTTACACCCCCACCTTTATTGTTCATGGAAGAGAATTGGTCACTTGCGGGTCTCATTACATTAATCCAAACTTGAATGATGAGATAATATTCTTGCCTAGGGATATATATTGTGATAACGTGGGTTATCTTGCGTGTGTATTTAACGAAGTACAATCATCCTTATATAATGCATTTATTAAGAATACAGAAAGATATAATTTAAGAAGAAAACGGGCTGAGTTTAACATAAATGATACTGTTTGGAAGCGCACCTTTTATCAAAGCGATAAGGATAGTTTTTTCAGCAAAAAGTTAGCACCAAAATTTATAGAGTGCAAAGTCACGGAAAAAAGGTCACCACTTATTTACCGCTTACAAGACATGAATGGTAATGATCTAGGGCTTTGGCATATCAAGGATCTTAAATGGACTAATAGCGGTTAATAAGAATCGGATTTTATATATTTCTTAAGATAACTAAAATCCTGGAGAGGCGGGCGGAATCTGTAACGTTATTAATTCATTAATAACGTTTGTTGTTAAAAATATATGATGATCAATTTAAGTACTGGCATTCAATTCCGTCACGAGTAACGACGCGAGGACCGAAGCGCTTAGCAACCGGTATTAGTCGGACTTGCGCACCATATATGGTAATATCGTAGGCAAACGTTCATGATTGGCGGCCGCTCAAAGGCCCGTTACTCTTCCGACGACCTTCGTTGACCGCTTGCGGCCATTCTGCGATGTCATGCACGGACCTCTGCCCGCGTCGCTGTTGCGCGGTGTCTTGTGTACGATCGCGCACCTCAAATTGAGTTCCGATCATTCTTTAAGCAGTTGTTATACATAAATACCTATCTTATAAATCGGTGAAATAGTGTGTAACTGTCGTGCTTGTCTAATTCCCCACTTTTGGGTAAGTGTGAACACAATTTAGTATTTAAGTATGTACATAGTAGATATCTTCAATTTAAAACCATAGTTCGAAATTAATGTTTAATACTCTCACTTTATTGTAATCATTTCTTGGCCGCTAATTGCTTAATAGCCAATTGTTTGTCAAAAGCGAATAATAGCTTGTGCCTGTTTTTGCATATTAAATATTCTTGCTTTGTTCATAGTTATGTTGCAGTCAATAGATTTAAGTGGTCATTTCAAGAATTGACGGGCGGTCACGTATGTCATTAAATATACCCAACCCGTAATACTGCTTGCTTGTAAACTCCGCTCTGCTTTTGTTCACCGCCACACTCAACCATTAGCTTTACACTTCTCCTTAATAATAAATTCCGGTGGCGCTGAACAAACGTTGATTAGAAGACCTGCATTAACCCGTGACCCCGGATCATTTCAGGAACACCGTACGGGCTGTTGGTACCCGAGGCTGGCGATCACAACATTTGGACATTTCTTGAAATTCCCGATTGATGGGAAGTGACTGCCACATTTCGACGCTTATCAGTCCATCTCCGTGCCTACGTTGCTACCTGCGTTCGGAGCGCTCACCGTCGCCGATCGAACGGATAATTAAGGGAAGTGTCGTTTTGCGGTTTCCCAAGTTTTAGGCTAGTTAGGCTGTTCAACATTAATTAAGTAGACCCGCGTTCCGTAGTTTAATATTTGTATGTTATTGGTAATAAACCTGTTGTTCGAAGTTAAAATTGTTTTAATTAATCGGTTATTCTAAGTAATAACGCGACACCATAAGCCCCAGGATTTTCCCTTCCAGGGCGACCCCGGTAGTGTAACGGTGCGTGTAACGAAGCGTTACACTATCGACCTTCATACTATTTCTGGCACCATACAAATTCTAAATTCCCTTTTGAAATTCAAATCCTATTCCAAATTCCATTCAATGATTTTTATTTTCAGTTCGATCACATACTCTGATCGATAAACATCATTTAATCTAACAGACTGTACTTCCCAAGTTTCTAAACACGACCGTTTAAGTGTGATTTTTATTAGTAAACGTAATAATTCATAAGTGCGTGCAGTTCAGTATAGTGCTCGTTTTGTGGCCCTGCACACCTTCCAGATATATATCTACATCATCACCAAGGCACATATTGTAAGTTATTTGATTTCTAACCTTCTGAATTACGAAAGTGTTTTTATACATACCTATCTGTTAACACGTAACCTGTATTGTTACAGGTGCCTTTTTATTTAAATAATAAATACCCCTCATCGCTCTGGATCCTGCCTTTTCATTCCCATCATCCCCGTGAGGCTCCTCTACCTGCCCCCTCACAGTAACAAGGCGGTTCTAATGGTATTAAACACAAAGTGTAATCTAGGCAGCTTTATGTGGAAATTGCAGGAAATTGATATTTTTACTTAGGCAGATATGTATTTTCAGTCAGTTAGGGCTAGTCATTTTCTTTCAAAGTTTATGAAACTTACCACGTTTATAACTGGCAACAAGGCGATTCTATTGGTATCAAACAGAAAGTGTAATCTAGACAGCTTCATGTGGAAATTCCAGAAAACTTACATTTTTACTTAGGCAGATATGTATTTTCAGTCAGTTTGGGGTAGTCATGTTCTTTTAATCTTGATCATTTTTACCTTGTTTACAACTGGTAACAAGGCGATTCTAATGGTTCTAAACACAAAGTGTAATCTAGACAGCTTTATGTGGAAATTACGGAAAATTGTAATTTTTACTTAGGCAGATATGTATTTACAGTCAGTTTGGGCTAGTCATTTTCTTTCAAAGTTTATGAAACTTACCTAGTTTATAACTGGCAACAAGGCGATTCTATTGGTATCAAACACAAAGTGTAATCTAGACAGGTTCATGTGGAAATTCCAGAAAATTTACATTTTTACTTAGGCAGATATGTATTTTCAGTCAGTTTGGGGTAGTCATGTTTTTTTAATCTTGATCATTTTTACCTTGTTTACAACTGGTAACAAGGCGGTTCTAATGGTTCTAAACACAAAGTGTAATCTAGACAGCTTTATGTGGAAATTGCAGAAAATTATCATTTTTACTTAAGCAGATATGTATTTTCAGTCAGTTTGGGCTAGTCATTTTCTTTCAAAGTTTATGAAACTTACCTCGTTTATAACTGGTCACAAGGCGATTCTATTGGTATCAAACAGAAAGTGTAATCTAGACAGCTTCATGTGGAAATTACAGAAAATTTACATTTTTACTTAGGCAGATATGTATTTTCAGTCAGTTTGGGGTAGTCATGTTCTTTTAATCTTGATCATTTTTACCTTGTTTACAACTGGTAACAAGGCGGTTCTAATGGTACTAAACACAAAGTGTAATCTAGACAGCTTTATGTGGAAATTACGGAAAATTGTAATTTTTACTTAGGCAGATATGTATTTTCAGTCAGTTTGGGCTAGTCATTTTCTTTCAAAGTTTATGAAACTTACCTCGTTTATAACTGGTAACAAGGCGATTCTATTGGTATCAAACACAAAGTGTAATCTAGACAGCTTCATGTGAAAATTCCTCAAAATTTACATTTTTACTTAGGCAGATATGTATTTTCAGTCAGTTTGGGGTAGTCATGTTCTTTTAATCTTGATAATTTTTACCTTGTTTACAACTGGTAACAATGCGGTTCTAATGGTACTAAACACAAAGTGTAATCTATACAGCTTTATGTGGAAATTACGGAATGTTGTAATTTTTACTTAGGCAGATATGTATTTTCAGTCAGTTTGGGCTAGTCATTTTCTTTCAAAGTTTATGAAACTTACCTTGTTTATAACTAGCAACAAGGCGATTCTATTGGTATCAAACACAAAGTGTAATCTAGACAGCTTCATGTGAAAATTCCAGAAAATTTACATGTTTACTTAGGCAGATATGTATTTTCAGTCAGTTTGGAGTAGTCATGTTCTTTTAATCTTGATAATTTTTACCTTGCTTACAACTGGTAACAAGGCGGTTCTAATGGTACTAAACACAAAGTGTAATCTATACAGCTTTATGTGGAAATTACGGAATGTTGTAATTTTTACTTAGGCAGATATGTATTTTCAGTCAGTTTGGGCTAGTCATTTTCTTTCAAAGTTTATGAAACTTACCTCGTTTATAACTGGCAACAAGGCGATTCTATTGGTATCAAACACAAAGTGTAATCTAGACAGCTTCATGTGGAAATTCCAGAAAACTTACATTTTTACTTAGGCAGATATGTATTTTCAGTCAGTTTGGGGTAGTCATGTTCTTTTAAACTTGATCATTTTTACCTTGTTTACAACTGGTAACAAGGCGGTTCTAATGGTACTAAACACAAAGTGTAATCTAGACAGCTTTATGTGGAAATTGCAGAAAATTGACATTTTTACTTAGGCAGATATGTATTTTCAGTCAGTTTGGGCTAGTCATTTTCTTTCAAAGTTTATGAAACTTACCTCGTTTATAACTGGTCACAAGGCGATTCTATTGGTATCAAACAGAAAGTGTAATCTAGACAGCTTCATGTGGAAATTCCAGAAAATTTAAATTTTTACTTAGGTAGGCAGATATGTATTTTCAGTCAGTTTGGGGTAGTCATGTTCTTTTAATCTTGATCATTTTTACCTTGTTTACAACTGGTAACAAGGCGGTTCTAATGGTACTAAACACAAAGTGTAATCTAGACAGCTTTATGTGGACATTACGGAAAATTGTAATTTTTACTTAGGCAGATATGTATTTTCAGTCAGTTTGGGCTAGTCATTTTCTTTCAAAGTTTATGAAACGTACCTCGTTTATAACTGGCAACAAGGTGATTCTATTGGTATCAAACACAAAGTGTAATCTAGACAGCTTCATGTGGAAATTCCAGAAAACTTACATTTTTACTTAGGCAGATATGTATTTTCAGTCAGTTTGGGGTAGTCATGTTCTTTTAATCTTGATCATTTTTACCTTGTTTACAACTGGTAATAAGGCGGTTCTAATGGTACTAAACACAAAGTGTAATCTAGACAGCTTTATGTGGAAATTACGGAAAATTGTAATTTTTACTTAGGCAGATATGTATTTTCAGTCAGTTTGGGCTAGTCATTTTCTTTCAAAGTTTATGAAACTTACCTCGTTTATAACTGGTAACAAGGCGATTCTATTGGTATCAAACACAAAGTGTAATCTAGACAGCTTCATGTGAAAATTCCTCAAAATTTACATTTTTACTTAGGCAGATATGTATTTTCAGTCAGTTTGGGGTAGTCATGTTCTTTTAATCTTGATAATTTTTACCTTGTTTACAACTGGTAACAAGGCGGTTCTAATGGTACTAAACACAAAGTGTAATCTATACAGCTTTATGTGGAAATTACGGAATGTTGTAATTTTTACTTAGGCAGATATGTATTTTCAGTCAGTTTGGGCTAGTCATTTTCTTTCAAAGTTTATGAAACTTACCTTGTTTATAACTAGCAACAAGGCGATTCTATTGGTATCAAACACAAAGTGTAATCTAGACAGCTTCATGTGAAAATTCCAGAAAATTTACATTTTTATTTAGGCAGACATGTATTTTCAGTCAGTTTGGGGTAGTCATGTTCTTTTAATCTTGATCATTCTTACCTTGTTTACAACCAGTAACAAGGCGGTTCTAATGGTACTAAACACAAAGTGTAATCTAGACAGCTTTATGTGGAAATTACGGAAAATTGTAATTTTTATTTAGGCAGATATGTATTTTCAGTCAGTTTGGGCTAGTCATTTTCTTTTAAAGTTTATGAAACTTACCTCGTTTATAACTGGTCACAAGGCGATTCTATTGGTATCAAACACAAAGTGTAATCTAGACAGCTTCATGTGAAAATTCCAGAAAATTTACATTTTTACTTAGGCAGACATGTATTTTCAGTCAGTTTGGGGTAGTCATGTTCTTTTAATCTTGATCATTCTTACCTTGTTTACAACCAGTAACAAGGCGGTTCTAGTGGTACTAAACACAAAGTGTAATCTATACAGCTTTATGTGGAAATTACGGAATATTGTAATTTTTACTTAGGCAGATATGAATTTTCAGTCAGTTTGGGCTAGTCATGTTCTTTTAATCTTGATCATTCTTACCTCGTTTATAACTGGTAACAAGGCGGTTCTATTGGTACCAAACACAAAGTGTAATCTAGACAGCTTCATGTGGAAATTTGATCGTATTTGTAAGACTGCCTTTTGTGAAGTTAGCTGCCTATGTAATTGTTGCAATATTTTTCCTATTTTATCTCACACATTTAGCCAGGACATCAGAAAAGTCATTATTTGCTTGTTAGGTTTGTCCCTGACCTTGAAACCGTATATTTTACTGTTTTGTATAATTTATAAAACTCGACTTCTTTATTTGGTCGGGTTATCATAGGCAGATAACTTTAGGCTGCTAACTTCACGCCGATGCCATTCCTTTGTTTATCTTTATACCTGTGTGTTCTTATTGTTTTTGTTCATTTCGGAGCAATTCTAGTTTGGAATTTTTAGAAAAGGGCTTGCTGCAAGTAAACACCATCCTATTCTAGCAATATCTGCTATTATTTAGTTATATTTTTAATGCTACTTAGATATTATTTTTCTATTTTCGGGTTCGAACTTGGTATGTACATACAGAGTAAAGACTGATTTAAGGAAATATTTTAACCTAACTAGTAATTTTACTGGTAGGTATAGTTTATCTTTAGATAGAGTGATTAAATAAATCACTTTGTGATAAAGATACATGCGTTAGCGGATTGTGGTAGTGTGGTAGATATTTAACCATTGTTGACAAATGACATAATAGGTAGTTATTATGGGCTTATTTTATAATAAGCAACTACTTTTAAACGTTTTCAGATGCGGTGAGTTGTGTCAGCTAAAAGTCGTAATTTACCTTGTTTTGCTTAATGCAGCGAGCAGAATATATATATATATATTATCTATAGCAGTGATAACCTTATTTTAATACTTCAAATCTTTCATTAATACCAGAATTCATTATATTTATTGAGTATCTGTAACATTGGTACCTAGGTGAAATAATTTTGATTAAATTAAATAGATACATACTTAGTAAGCAGTGTTGGGCATTCAAGAATAAAATCATTATTTGAATAAGAATTCCTAAGAATAAAATCATGTTGATTTTATTTCCGTCAAAATTATTCCAATAATTTTGATCGGAAATAATAAACGTATGTGAACAAATTTAATAAGAATAATCTCATTCTTAATCAAGTAAATGTAATCATGATTTTATATTCTTAATAATATTCCTGGATTAAAATGCAGTCTGGGTGCCGTATAGATAGAAGTAAATAATAATAGTTTCTTGTCTAATTTATACCTAATTTTATTACTTTAATTTACTGCCGCATAGTCTTTGTGTTGGTCGATACCCGTATTGCTTTTAATGTGATAACTAAATCATCAGGTACAATTCAGCTGATCTGACCGGATGGTGGATAGCGAAACACTCCAATGGCTCACTGTGCCTAATTTAATGTAAAAAATAAAATACCGGCCAAGTGCGAGTAGGACTAGCGCAGGAAGGGTTCTGTACCATTGCGCAAAAAACAGCAAAGAAATCACGTTTGTTGTATGGGAGCCCAACTTATATATTTATAATATTCTGTTTTTAGTATTTGTTGTAATAGCGGCAACAGCAATACATAATCTGTGAAAATGTCAACTGCCTAGCTATCACGGTTCATGAGATACAGCCTAGTGACAGACAGACGGACAGCCGAGTCTTAGTAATAGGATCCCGTTTTTACCCTTTGGGTACGGAACCCTAAAAAAGGTGTTTTTAAAGGTATGATAAGGAATAGCTCGATATGGTGTATTCCTATTTCTCTCCGCCGGGCACAGATGGGAATAGGCATTAGTATGTAGTTTCAGTGTCCGAGTTACTACCGAGACTCATTGTGTTTTTAAAAGTTCAGCTGATATTTAAAATTTGCATTAATTATTAGACGGAAATCAATAGGTATTAATATCGTTTCACACACCGCCTACCGCACGTGTCTCAAATCAAATGCTGTCAAAAAATTCACCACGCCACGATTAAATCTTATTGTTATTGCCAATGAGTAATAAATGACGGTCTCAAGTGGAAACACGCCAAATAATACAATACAATAATTCATGCTGCGATCTGCGACTTTCTGCAAATCTAGTGATAAGCGTAGGACTCTTTTCTTACCTGCTGTAATTTGCTATCTCATTCACTTTCCGTATGTGTGAAAGAGATAGCATACGTAAGACCTCAAGGCTGATAAGAATAATAAACAAAATACATACTTAATTGGCAAAGGAATATACATTGAACCATCATAATTATAATTTCGCAGTTTACTTTTTATGTAGCTTCATTATCAAATTATCATCACCGTTTCGAAAGCTCCTAAAAAAAATGTACCTACCTATCTATCACAATCACAACTTTTACGCTAAAAAAATTCAAATCAATCCGACCATTGAAAAGAGGAGTGAAATTTATTTTACAAATTATATACATTGTACCTACTACAAAAGTTAACTTAATTCAGAATAACATTCTAATTGAATATAATGCAGAAAGTCGCAGGTCGCAGTATGAATAACTGAAACCACATACTAAACAATACATGAAATGAATGAAATGAACGAAATAAACACAATAAATACAATAAACAAAATAATCAAAATAAATAAATAATATTAATCATATAAATAACATTAATAAAATGAATATTATTAATAAAATAAATTACATTAATAAAATGAATATCATTGATAAAATAAATAACATTTATAAAATAAATATTATTAATAAAATAAATAACATTAATGAAATAAATGAATTATAGTAAATAAATAAACAAAAAAGTAAAAAAAACAAAATTAAGAAAGTTAACAATTAATAAAACAACTATTTTTTTTAGTATTCTACTGACGGCACATCACTAAATACGGATGTTGCAAACGTATAAGCAACCGATAATAAAGGTTACCATAACCGAATAAAAACCTGTTAAAAACCCCTAACAAAAACCCTATCGCGATGGGGTTTTGAATTAACTCGGTTAAAGGTTAAGGTTACCGTTTCAATAAGCTTACCATTACAATCAGGTAACAGTATGATAGGGTTACCGAATGATACGGTAACCGAATCGATTGGGTTACCGAATGGATAGGATTAACCGTAAAGAGGGGTTTTCCGGTCCTTGGTTGCACTTGGACTTTTCACTAGACCGAGTCCAGACGCGCGCGTGAACACTGCTGCACAAAAATGCCTGTTTGCTCGGTTTTTTGTTATAAAAAGAGGTCGGGGACATCAAATTTACAAAAAGAAACACAGTGTTACAATTTACAAAAACAGTGTTACATTTCACATGTAATATTTTTTTTTACATATCATACGTTTAATTACATTCAAACACAATTATTATATTTTAGTCTCATGTAATTGTTGGATTTATCGATTTTGCTCGCTCAGTACAAATTGCGGATCGGTCGAGCGACAAATCCGACTTCTCATCTCTCAGAATACAATAACATACTTCAACGAAAATGTGTTAGTGTGCGTGTTGTGACACTTGTCACTCGTCCGTACACAAAAAGAGATCGAGGTTTGCAAGATTTGTCTTTGACGTGTGTCATTTTCTATGTTTTTGTGTCGTCATTACAGATTGGATTTTGTATGTAAGTGTGTGAGAAGTGCGATTGTGTGCACCTTTCCCCCCGCGAAAAATGGCAGAAAGGTTTGTACGGTGAGATATCGCTTGGGCCCCTCCCTTCCGATGTGTCGGAAGCCGGTGTTGCTCGAAGGTGA